>NC_091151.1:34081726-34244226 GCF_040958095.1 Procambarus clarkii
GAATGATAAAGGTGATATTCATGAGCGAAATCACGAAAGAGGAACTGTTAGCAAGGAAGAGCGATCTAGCAAATTTTCCGAAGTTCAAAAAAGTATTCCTGCAGAGGGATATGACAAGGGAAGAGAGAATACAGGCAGCAGACCAGAAGAAGGAGTGCAGAGAGAGAGAAAGGATTCAGAGTACCACAACCCGGAACCCTACAATCCCAAAAGGAAGTGGAGATCCCTCCTCAAACAGTGCAACAGCCACAGGGATTGGGGCACCACCCCCACATTCTACCCAACAGACACCCAACCTTCCCCATCCCCTGTCAGCCCCCCACTAAGTACCCCCCTAGGGCACCCTCCCCCCAACCCACCCCTCTCCTCCCACTCACCCCTCTCCTCCCACTCACCCCTCTCCCCAGGACATCCCTTCTCCCCCATCCCCGAAGCCCTCCCTTCTCCCACATGCCTTCTCGTCTCTCCCACCCCCAAGGCCTCCCTTCTCCCCCGCCCCCCTAAGCCCCACACTCTCCCCCACCCCACCTAAGTCTTCCCCTCTCCCCCACTCTCCTAAACCCTCCCCTCTTCCTCACCCACCTCAGCCCTCCTTTTTCCCCCATGCCCCCAAAGCCCTCCATCCACTTCTCCACCCCCCAAGCCCCCCCCCCCCATCTTCCCTATCCCCCAAAGCCTCTCCTCCCCCCATGCTTCCCCCCCTCCCCCCTCTCCCCCCATCTCCCACCCCCCCCCAAGCCCTCCCTCCACCACCAGTCTCCCCGTGCCAGGTCCCCCCAGCTCCCACTCACCCCAGATCCCAAAGGTCCCCCCCAGAGGAGTATCAGAAGAGTCAGTTTCAGGGTGATGTACTCGAACATAGATGGGATCAAAAGCAAGACAAGTGAACTAAGGGAAAGAGCACAAGAAGTGAACCCAGATGTAATCGGACTCACTGAAGCAAAACTCTCAGGAATCATAACGAATTCCGTGTTTTCCCAGGAGTACACAGTAATAAGGAAAGAGAGGGAAGGTAGGGGAGGAGGCGGAGTGGCCCTACTCATGAGAAAGGAATGGAGTTTTAAGGAGATGGCCATCCTGGGCTGTGAGGAGTTCAGAGACTACATAGCAGGCACCATGACAATGGGAGGACCAAGAATAGTAGTAGCAGTAATATACAACCCTCCACCAAATGACAGAAGACCCAGTCAAGACTATGAAAACAACAACATGGCAGTTAACCCTATAATTGAGAGGGCAGCCTCTGCTGCCTGTAGAAATAGATCCCACCTGCTCATCATGGGCGACTTCAATCACGGAAGGATTGACTGGGAGAACAAGGAACCGCATGGAGGCAAGGAAACGTGGAGAGCCAAACTATTGGAGGTGGTGACAAGAAACTTTTTAACCCAGCATGTCGGAGAACCCACAAGGATGAGAGGCAATGACGAACCAGCGAGACTCGACCTAATCTTCACTCTGAACGACTCCGACATAAGAGAAATCGGTTTTGAGGACCCAGTAGGAATGAGCGACCACAGTGTACTGTTGTTTGAGTACTTGACTGAAGAAGGGTTATTGAACTCGAGGAGGGATACCGAAGACAAAAGGTTAGCATACCGAAAGAGAAGCTATGAGGGGATAAGAAAACAGATATAGCATGGGAAACAGAGCTCAAGGGAAAGACGGACCAAGATATGATGGATTACATCACGCAGAAGTGCAAGGACGCAGCAAACAAGTTTGTCCCAGTCCAAAAGGAAAAACAGAGAAATGAAAATGAGAAACCCATGGTTTAATCAGAGACGTAGGCTAGCTAAGCAGCAAAGTAAAAGGGCATGGAGAAACTATAGGAATAACAGGACACTGGAGAGCAGCGAAAGATACCAGAATGCCAGGAATGAATATGTCAGGATGAGAAGAGAGGCAGAAAGACAATACGAAAATGACATCGCAAGCAAGGCAAAAACTCAACAGTAAAACAAGAAAAACAACAGTAAAGGAACAGGTTATGAAATTAAGGATAGGAGCACAAGGATTCACTACAAACGACAAGGAAGTGTGTGAGGAATTGAATAAGAAATTCCAGGAGGTCTTCACCTTAGAGCAAGCAGAAATTTCAGAGGTAAGAGAGGAAATAGCTAACCAGGAACCACTGGAAGACTTTGAGATTACCAGCGGGGAAGTAAGGAAGTGTTTACTAGAGTTGGATGTGACAAAGGCTATAGGCCCAGATGGAATCTCCCCTTGGGTTCTAAAGGAAGGAGCAAGATAACTGTACCTACCACTCTCCATAGTGTATAACAAATCACTGCCAGATATTTGGAAAGCAGCTAACGTAGTGCCGATATACAAGAAAGGGGATAGACAGGAGGCACTGAACTACAGGCCAGTGTCCCTAACCTGCATACCATGCAAGCTGATGGAGAAGATTGTGCGAAAAAAACTAGTGGAGCATCTGGAGCGAAGGAACTTTGTAACACAGCATCAACATGGGTTCAGTGATGGCAGGTCCTGCCTCACAGGGTTACTTGAATTCTACGACCAGGCAATAAAAATAAGGCAAGAAAGAGAAGGGTGTGCAGACTGCACATTTTTGGATTGTCAGAAAGCCTTTGATACAGTGCCACACAAGAGGCTAGTGCGAAAGTTGGAGATGCAGGCGAGAGTGAAAGGGAAGATACTCCGGTGGATAGAGGAGTACCTAAGCAACAGGAGACAACGAGTCTGTGTGAGGGGTGAGGTCTAAGATTGCCGAGACGTTACGAGTGGAGTCCCGCAGGGGTCAGTCCTTGGACCTATACTGTTTCTGGTATATGTAAATGATCTCCCAGAGGGTATAGATTCGTTCCTCTCAATGTTTGCCGACGATGCAAAAATTATGAGGAGGATTGAAACAGAGGATGATAGTAGGAGGCTACAAGATTACCTAGATAGACTGAGTGAATGGTCCAACAAATGGCTGTTGACGTTCAACCCGAGTAAATGCAAAGTAATGAAACTAGGCAGTGGAAACAGGAGGCCAGACACAGGATACAGAATAGGAGATGAAGTACTTAATGAAACAGACAAAGAGAAAGATCTAGGAGTTGATATCACACCAAACCTATCTCCTGAAGCCCACATAAAGAGAATAACGTCTGCGGCATATGCGAGGCTGGCTAACATCAGAATAGCGTTCAGGAACCTGTGTAAGGAATCATTCAGAACCTTGTACACCACATATGTAAGACCAATCCTGGAGTATACGGCCCCAGCATGGAGCCCGTACCTTGTCAAACACAAGACGAAGCTAAGAAAAGTCCAAAAGTATGCTACTAGACTAGTCCCAGAACTAAGAGGCATGAAGACAGAAGAGTAAGGGGGGACATGATCACAACCTACAAAATCCTCAGGGAAATCGACCGGGTAAACAAGGTTGAACTATTCAACACTGGAGGGACACGAACAAGGGGACACAGGTGGAAGCTGAGTACCCAAATGAGCCACACAAATGAGCCACAAAATGAGACATTAGAAAGAACTTTTGCAGTGTCAGAGTAGTTAGTAAATGGAATGCACTAGGAAGTGATGTGGTGGAGGCTGACTCCATACACAGTTTCAAATGTAGATATGATAATGTAGAATCTGTACACCAGTTGATTGACGGTTGAGAGGCGGGACCAAAGAGCCAAAGCTCAAGCCCCGCAAGCACAATTTGGTGAGTACAATAAGGTGAGTACACACACACACACAAACACACACACACAGACACACACACACAGACACACACTGGAAGACAGAAGAGTTAGAGCACACATGATCACAACTTTCAAGATTCACAAGGGAATTGAGAGGGTAGATAAAGACAGGCTATTTAACACAAGGGGCACACGCACAAGGGGACACAGGTGGAAACTGAGTGCCCAATTGAGCCACAGAGATATTAGAAAGAACTTTTTTAGTGTCAGAGTGGTTGACAAATAGAATACATTAAGAAGTGATGTGGTGGAGGCTGACTCATTACACAGTTTCAAGTGTAGATATGATAGAGCCCAATAGGCTCAGGAACCTGTACACCTGTTGATTGACGGTTGAGAGGCGGGACCAAACAGTCAGAGCTCAACCCCCGCAAGCACAATTAGGTAAGTACAATTAGGTGAGTACACCCCTCCCCATACACACACACACACACACACACACACACACACACACAAAGGGGGAACTCTGACACCCGAGTTTCCAAGAAGAGTCTCAAGGTTTGGTACACCAATGCTGATGGGGTTGCCAATAAAGCAGAAGAGATAAAAGAAAGAGTTAGTGAGGCAGACCCAGACATAGTGGCAATAGTGGAAACTAAAATAAATGGCATGATCTCGGATGCAATCTTTCCAGAGGGGTACCAGGTGATAAGAAAAGAAAGGACACAGAGACAGGGAGGGGGAGTGGCACTTCTAATAAAGCGGAAATGGAAGTTTGATGAGCTGGAAAATCCAGGTACCAATGAAAGCACGTGCTTCATACATGGAACTCTGACAGTGGATGGGAAGAAGATTGTAATCTTGATACTCTACAATCCCCCACCAAACAGTAGAAGGCCCAGGCAGGAGTACGAGGACAGCAACTAGACATGTATAGATGAACTGCTGAGGGCAGCAACTATACCGCATAGAATGAGAGCGAAGCTGCTGGTCATGGGGGACCTAAATCACGGAGAGATAGATTGGGAAACGAGGAATCCCCATGGCGGGGAGGAGACCTGGGGAGCGAAGCTGGTAGACGTTATTGACAGGAATTTCCTAACATAGCATGTGAAGGAAGATACTTGGGAAAGAGGAGGGGATACGCGCAGCCTATTAGATCTCATTTTCACCCAGAATGTAGAAGACATCGAGCAGTTGGAACATGAAATACCACTAGGAGCTAGTGACCATTGTGTCCTAGTCTTTGACTACATGATGGAGCTTAAAATTGTGACCAAAGGACAAGAGGTCCGGGAAAGGAGACTTGATTACAGAAAAGGAGACTACAGAAGGATAAGGGACTACCTGGGAGAAGTGCAGTGGGAGGAAGAACTTAGAGGAAAAACAGTGCAAGGTATGATGAACCAAGTCATATTCAAATGCAAGGAGGCTGAAGAGAGATTTATTCCAACAATAAAGGAAAAAAGCAGGAGAGAATATAATAACCCATGGTTTAATTGACAGTGTCAGGAAGCAAAGGTGAGAAGCAGGAGGGAGTGGAGGAAGTACAGAAGACAAAGGACAGAGGACAACAGGATTAGATGTAACAGAGCTAGGAATGATTACATTAACATAAGACGAGTGTCGGAAAGAAATTATGAGAATGATATTGCAGTCAAAGCGAAAAAACAACCTAAATTACTACATAGCCATATAAGAAGGAAGATGTCGGTAAATGACCAAGTGACAAGACTGAGGAAAACAGAAGGGGCATATACAGAAAGTGACAAGGAAATCTGCGAGGTACTGAATGCAACATTCCATTGAGTGTTCACAACCGAGCCTGAGCAGCTCCCATTGTTAGAAGCGATTACCCTCGATGAAAGACTATCAGATATAGAGGTGACAGCAGAGGAGATAATGAAACAGTTGACAACATTGGATGCAAATAAAGCTGTTGGACCAGACAAAGTATCACCGTGGATACTTAAAGAGGCAGCGCAGCTCTCAGCGTGCCTCTGGCAATGATCTTTAATGAGTCACTTATGTCGGGAGAATTGCCCAGTTGCTGGAAGGAGGCAAATGTCTTACCGATTTTCAAGAAAGGTGATAGGGAGGAGGCACTTAACTACTGACCCGTATCACTGACAAGCATCTCCTGCAAAATACTTGAAAGAATAATTAGGCTAAGACTTGTTGAGCACCTGGAGAGCATTGGGTTTGTAAACAAGCACCAACATGGGTTCTGGACAGGGAAATCATGCCTAACAAACCTTTTAGAATTCTATGATAAAGTAACAAGGATAAGGCAGGACAGAGAAGGCTGGGCAGACTGCATATTTCTTGACTGCCAAAAGGCCTTTGATACAGTACCGCACATGAGACTGCTATTCAAACTTGAGAGGCAGGCAGGAGTAAGCGGAAAGGCCCTAGTATGGGTGAAGAACTACCTAACAGGAAGGAGCCAGAGGGTAATGGTAAGGGGCGAGAAGTCGGAATGGCGAACAGTAACAAGTGGAGTACCTCAAGGATCGGTGCTGGGACCAATCCTCTTTCTAATTTATGTAAATGATATGTTTACAGGAGTGGAATCATACATGTCAATGTTTGCGGATGACGCAAAATTAATGAGAAGAGTTGTGACAGACGAGGATTGTAGGATCCTCCAAGAGGACTTAAACAGGTTGCAGAGATGGTCAGGGAAATGGCTACTGGAGTTTAACACCAGTAAATGTAAAGTTATGGAAATGGGATCAGGTGATAGGAGACCAAAGGGACAGTACACAATGAAGGGGAACAGCCTACCTGTAACGATTCGAAAAAGAGACCTGGGAGTGGATGTGACACCTAATCTAACTCCTGAGGCACATATAAATAGGATAACGACAGGAGCGTACTCTACACTGGCGAAAATTAGAACTTCATTCAGAAACCTAAATGAGGAGGCTTTTAGGGCACTTTACACTGCCTACGTGAGACCCGTCTTAGAGTATGCCGCGCCATCATTGGCCCCCACCTGAAGAAACACATAAAGAAACTGGAGAAGGTTCAGAGGTTTGCGACGAGGCTTGTCCCAGAGTTACGAGGGATGGGATATGAAGAGCGTCTGCAGGAACTGAACCTTACGACACTAGAGAAAAGAAGGGAGAGAGGAGATATGATAGGGACATATAAAATACTCAGAGGAATTGACAAAGTGGAAATAGATGAAATGTTCACACGAAATAATAACAGAACGAGGAGACATGGGTGGAAACTGGAAACTCAGATGAGTCACAGAGATGTTAGGAAGTTTTCTTTTAGCGTGAGAGTAGTGGAAAAATGGAATGCACTTGGGGAACAGGTTGTGGAAGCAAATGTAAATGCAGTGCATGCCCCCCATGCACGAGACTTCCTCCTGGCAGTACCCATGTCAGCAATTGGCACGCGCCTAGATCCAGAATCCCTTCGTGTAGCAGTGGCCCTCCGCCTTGGTGCCCCAATTCACACTGAATACAAGTGTATTTGCAACAGGGTGGAAGCAGACCAATATGGACTGCATGGGCTGCATTGCGGAAGCACAAAGGGCTGGCATGCAAGACACAACGAGATCAATGACATCATCAAGAGAAGCCTCGTCTCAGCTAGGTGCCCAGCGGAGAGAGAACCTTGCATCATAGGGGTCCAAAACCCGGATTTCCCTACACTTCGCCCTGATGGCATCACCATATACTCATGGAAGGAGGGTAGATAATTGGTGTGGGACTACACATGTGTATCCACCCTGGCTGACACCTATGTACACTTCGGAGCTGATCAAGCAGGTGGGGCGGCCAACCACAGGGAAACAGCAAAATCACTCAAGTACAGGCGACTGGAAGGTCAATACCTCTTTGTTCCCATAGCGTCTGAGACGCATGGCCCCTGGGCAGGAGTGCCTTGGGATTTCTCAAGGAATTGGGTTCCAAGCTCATTGACGTCACCAGAGACCCAAGGGCTTCCAGTTTTTTGTTTCAGCTCCTCAGTGTAGCGATCCAGAGGGGAAATGCTTGCTGCATCCTCGGTTCCTGTCCAGAAGCGGAGGAGCTTCAAGAGATCCATAACCTTTAGGCATTTGTCTTGTATGTTTTGTAACCTTTTAATACACAATAAAGCAAAAAAAGGAAAAAAAAAGAAAAAAAGGAAGGGGGTGGTAGGTATATATATATATATATATATATATATATATATATATATATATATATATATATATATATATATATATATATATATATATATATATATATATATATATATATATATATATATATATATGTGTGTGTGTGTGTGTGTGTGTGTGTGTGTGTGTGTGTGTGTGTGTGTGTGTGTGTGTGTGTGTGTGTACTCACCTAGTTGTACTCACCTAGTTGTGTCTGCAGGATCGAGCATTGACTCTTGGATCCCGCCTTTCGAGCATCGGTTGTTTACAGCAATGACTCCTGTCCTATTTCCCTATCATACCTGGTTTTAATATTATGAATAGTATTTGCTTCCACAACCTGTTCCTGAAGTGCATTCCATTTCCCCACTACTCTCACGCTAAAAGAAAACTTCCTAACATCTCTGTGACTCATCTGAGTTTCAAGCTTCCATCCATGTCCTCTCGTTCTGTTACTATTCCGTGTGAACATTTCGTCTATGTCCACTCTGTCAATTCCTCTGAGTATCTTATACGTTCCTATCATGTCCCCCCTCTCCCTTCTTCTTTCTAGTGTCGTAAGGCACAGTTCCCTCAGGCGCTCTTCATACCCCATCCCTCGTAGCTCTGGGACGAGTCTCGTTGCAAACCTCTGAACCTTTTCCAGTTTCATTATATGCTTCTTCAGATGGGGACTCCATGATGAGGCGGCATACTCTAAGACTGGCCTTACGTAGGCAGTGTAAAGCGCCCTAAATGCCTCCTTACTTAGGTTTCTGAATGATGTTCTAACTTTTGCCAGTGTAGAGTACTCTGCTGTCGTTATCCTATTAATATGTGCCTCAGGAGATAGATTAGGTGTTACGTCCACCCCCAGGTCTCTTTCACGCGTCGTTACAGGTAGGCTGTTCCCCTTCATTGTGTACTGTCCCTTTGGTCTCCTATCTCCTAGTCCCATTTCCATAACTTTACATTTGCTCGTGTTGAATTCTAGTAGCCATTTCTCTGACCATCTCTGCAATCTGTTCAGGTCCTCTTGGAGGATCCTGCAATCCTCATCTGTCACAACTCTTCTCATCAACTTTGCATCATCCGCAAACATCGACATGTAGGACTCTACGCCTGTAAACATGTCGTTAACATATACAAGAAATAGAATTGGTCCCAGCACCGATCCTTGTGGTACTCCACTTGTTACTGTTCGCCAGTCCGACTTCTCGCCCCTTACCGTAACTCTTTGGCTCCTTCCTGTTAGGTAGTTCCTTATCCATTCTAGGACCTTTCCCCCCACCCCCGCCTGCCTCTCGAGCTTGAACAGCAGTCTCATGTGCGGTACTGTATCAAAGGCTTTTTGGCAGTCTAGAAATATGCAGTCTGCCCAACCATCTCTGTCCTGTCTTATCCTCGTTATTTTATCATAGAATTCCAGAAGGTTTGTTAGGCACGATTTCCCTGTCCAGAACCCATGTTGATGTTTGTTCACAAACCTAATGTTCTCCAGGTGTGCAACCAGTCGCAGCCTAATTATTCTTTCCAGTATTTTACAGGGGATGCTTGTCAGTGATACAGGTCTGTAGTTAAGTGCCTCCTCCCTATCTCCTTTCTTGAAGATCGGCACGACATTTGCCTTCTTCCAGCAAGTGGGCAATTCTCCTGACATAAGTGACTCATTAAAGATCATTGCCAGAGGCACGCTGAGGGCCTGTGCTGCTTCTTTTAGTATCCACGGTGATACTTTGTCTGGTCCAACTGCTTTAGTTGCATCTAGAGTTGTCAACTGTTTCATTACCTCCTCTGCTGTCACCTCTATATCTGATAGTCTTTCATCTAGGGTAACCCCTTCCAACAATGGGAGCTGCTCAGGCTCGGTAGTGAACACTCCATGGAAACTGGCATTCAGTGCCTCGCAGATTTCCTTGTCACTTTCAGTATATGCCCCCTCTGTCTTCCTTAGTCTTGTCACTTGGTCGTTCACCGACATTTTTCTTCTTATATGACTGTGTAGTAACTTAGGTTGTTTTTTCGCTTTGATTGCAATATCGTTCTCATAGTCCCTTTCCGATGTTCGTCTTATGTTAATGTAATCGTTCCTAGCTCTGTTGTATCTGCTTCTGTTGTCCTCTGTTCTTTGTCTTCTGTACTTCCTCCACTCCCGTCAGCTGGCCATTTTTGCTTCCTGACACTGTCTATTAAACCATGGGTTATTATATTCCTTCTTATTTTTTCCCTTTACCGTTGGTATAAATCTCTCTTCGGCCTCCTGGCATTTCTGTATGACTAGGTCCATCATATCTTGGACTGTTTTTCCTCTAATTTCTTCCTCCCACTGCACTTCACCCAGATAGTCCCTTATCCTCATATAGTCCTCGTATAGCCAGTCCTCCTCATGTGTGTGTGTGTGTGTGTGTGTGTGTGTGTGTGTGTGTGTGTGTGTGTGTGTGTGTGTGTGTGTGTGTGTACTCACCTCACCTAGTTGTACTCACCTAGTTGTGTCTGCAGGATCGAGCATTGACTCTTGGATCCCGCCTTTCGAGCATCGGTTGTTTACAGCAATGACTCCTGTCTCATTTCCCTATCATACCTGGTTTTAAAATTATGAATAGTATTTGCTTCCACAACCTGTTCCTGAAGTGCATTCCATTTTCCCACTACTCTCACGCTAAAAGAAAACTTCCTAACATCTCTGTGACTCATCTGAGTTTCAAGCTTCCATCCATGTCCTCTCGTTCTGTTACTATTTTGTGTGAACATTTCGTCTATGTCCACTCTGTCAATCCCTCTGAGTATCTTATACGTTCCTATCATGTCCCCCCTCTCCCTTCTTCTTTCTAGTGTCGTAAGGCACAGTTCCCTCAGGCGCTCCTCATACCCCATCCCTCGTAGCTCTGGGACGAGTCTCGTTGCAAACCTCTGAACCTTTTTCCAGTTTCATTATATGCTTCTTCAGATGGGGACTCCATGATGAGGCGGCATACTCTAAGACTGGCCTCACGTAGGCAGTGTAAAGCGCCCTAAATGCCTCCTTTCTTATCTTGAGTTTATCTTGAGATGATTTCGGGGCTTTTTAGTGTCCCCGCGGCCCGGTCCTCGACCAGGCCTCCAAACTTAGGCCTTCTAAGCCTAACTAAACTAAGTAAGGCCTTCGGGCGTCCTTACTTAGGTTTCTGAATGATGTTCTAACTTTTGCCAGTGTAGAGTACGCTGCTGTCATTATCCTATTTATATGTGCCTCAGGAGATAGATTAGGTGTTACGTCCACCCCCAGGTCTCTTTCGCGCGTCGTCACAGGTAGGCTGTTCCCCTTCATTGTGTACTGTCCCTTTGGTCGCCTATCTCCTAGTCCCATTTCCATAACTTTACATTTGCTCGTGTTGAATTCCAGTAGCCATTTCTCTGACCATCTCTGAAACGTGTTCAGGTCCTCTTCGAGGATCCTGCAATCCTCATCTGTCACAACTCTTCTCATCAACTTTGCATCATCCGCAAACATCGACATGTAGGACTCTACGCCAGTAAACATGTCGTTAACATATACAAGAAATAGAATTGGTCCCAGCACCGATCCTTGTGGTACTCCACTTGTTACTGTTCGCCAGTCCGACTTCACGCCCCTTACCGTAACTCTTTGGCTCCTTCCTGTTAGGTAGTTCCTTATCCATGCTAGGACCTTTCCCCCCACCCCCGCCTGCCTCTCGAGCTTGAACAGCAGTCTCATGTGGGTGTGTGTGTGTGTGTGTGTGTGTGTGTGTGTGTGTGTGTGTGTGTGTGTGTGTGTGTTAACTAGTTGTGTTTTGCGGGGGTTGAGCTTTGCTCTTTCGGCCCGCCTCTCAACTGTCAATCAACTGTTTACTAACTACTTTTTTTTTTCCCCACACCACACACACACACCCCAGGAAGCAGCCCGTGACAGCTGACTAACTCCCAGGTACCTATTTACTGCTAGGTAACAGGGGCACTTGGGGTGAAAGAAACTTTGCCCATTTGTTTCTGCCTCGTGCGGGAATCGAACCCGCGCCACAGAATTACGAGTCCTGCGCGCTATCCACCAGGCTACCAGGCCCCCTCACCAGGCTACCAGGCCCCTCCCTGTGTGTGTGTTTACTAGTTGTGTTTTTACAGGGGTTGAGCTTTACTCTTTCGGCCCGCCTCTCAACTGTCAATCAACTATTTACTAACTCCTTTTTTTTTTTTTTTTTTTTTCCACGCCACACACACACACACACACACCCCAGGAAGCAGCCCGTGACAGCTGACTTACTCCCAGGTACCTATTTACTGCTAGGTAACAGGGGCATTCAGGGTGAAAGAAACTTTGTCCATTTGTTTCTGCCTCGTGCGGGAATCGAACCCGCGCCACAGAATTACGAGTCCTGCTCGCTATCCACCAGGCTACGAGGCCCCACCACCGAGTGTGTGTGTGTGTGTGTGTGTGTGTGTGTGTGTGTGTGTGTGTGTGCGTGTACTCACCTATTTGTGCTTGCGGGGGTTGAGCTTTGGCTCTATGGTCCCGCCTCTCAACTGTCAATCAACTGGTGTACAGATTCCTGAGCCTACTGGGCTCTATCATATCTACATTTAAAACTGTGTATGGAGTCAGCCTCCACCACATCACTGCCTAGTGCATTCCATCCGTTAACTACTCTGACACTGAAAAAGTTCCTTCTAACGTCTCTGTGGCTCATGTGGGTACTCAGTTTCCACCTGTGTCCCCTTGTTCGCGTCTCACCAGTGTTGAATAGTTTATCCTTGTTTACACGGTCGATTCCTCTGAGGATTTTGTAGATTGTGATCATGTCTCCCCTTACTCTTCTGTCTTCCAGAATCGTAAGGTGCATTTCCCGCAGCCTTTCCTCGTAACTCATGCCTCTTAGTTCTGGGAATAGTCTAGTGGCATACCTTTGGACTTTTTCCAGCTTCGTCTTGTGCTTGACAAGGTACGGGCTCCATGCTGGGGCCGTATACTCCAGGATTGGTCTTACATATGTTGTGTACAAGATTCTGAATGATTCCTTACACAGGTTCCTGAACGCTGTTCTGATGTTAGCCAGCCTCGCATATGCCACAGACGTTATTCTTTTTATGTGGGCTTCAGGAGACAAGTTTGCTGTGATATCAACTCCTAGATCTTTCTCTCTGTTCGTTTCATTAAGTACTTCATCTCCTATTCTGTATCCTGTGTTTGGCCTCCTATTTCCACCACCTAGTTTCATTACTTTGCATTTACTCGGGTTGAACTTCAACAGCCATTTGTTGGACTATTCACTCAGTCTGTCTAGGTCATCTTGTAGCCTTCTACTATCGTCCTCAGTTTCAATCCTCCTCATAATTTTTGCATCATCGGCAAACATTGAGAGAAACGATTCTATACCCTCTGGGAGATCATTTACATATATCAGAAACAGTATAGGTCCAAGGACTGACCCCTGCGGTACTCCACTCGTAACGTCTCGCCAATCATAGACCTCACCCCTCACACTGACTCGTTGTCTCCTGTTACTTAGGTACTCCTGTATCCAACGGAGTACCTTCCCTTTCACTCCAGCCTGCATCTCCAATTTTTTCACTAGCCTCTTGTGTGGCACTGTATCAAAGGCTTTCTGACAATCCAAAAATATGCAGTCTGCCAACCCTTCTCTTTCTTGCCTTATTTATGTTGCCTGGTCGTAGAATTCAAGTAACCCTGTGAGGCAGGACCTGCCATCCCTGAATCCATGTTGATGCTGTGTTACAAAGTTCTTTCGCTCCAGATGCTCCACTATCTTTCTTCGCACAATCTTCTCCATCATCTTGCATGGTCTGCAGGTTAGGGAGACTGGTCTGTAATTCAGTGCCTCCTGTCTATCCCCTTACTTGTATATCGGGACTACGTTAGCTGCTTTCCAAATTTCTGGCAGTTCCCCTGTTGCCAGTGATTTGTTATACACCATGGAGAGTGGGAGGCACAGTTCTTCTGCTCCTTCCTTTAGTATCCAAGGGGAGATTCCATCTGGGCCTATAGTCTTTGTCACATCCAATTCTAGTAAACACTTCCTTACTTCCCCGCTGGTAATCTCAATCTCGTCCAGTGGTTCCTGGTTAGCTATTCCCTCTCTTATCTCTGGGATTTCTCCTTGCTCTAAGGTGAAGACCTCTTGGAATTTCTTATTCAGTTCCTCACACACTTCCTTGTCGTTTGTAGTGAATCCTTCTGCCCCTATCCTTAATTTCATAACCTGTTCCTTTACTGTTGTTTTTCTCCTGATGTGGCTATGCAGCAATTTAGGCTGAGTCTTTGCCTTGCTTGCGATGTCATTTTCGTATTGTCTTTCTGCCTCTCTTCTCATCCTGACATATTCATTCCTGGCATTCTGGTATCTTTCTCTGCTCTCCAGTGTCCTGTTATTCCTATAGTTTCTCCATGCCCTTTTACTTTGCTGCTTAGCTAGCCTACATCTCTGATTAAAGCATGGGTTTCTCATCTTCATTTCACTGTTTTCCTTTTGGACTGGGACAAACTTGTTTGCTGCGTCCTTGCATTTTTGCGTGATGTATTCCATCATATCTTGGGCCGTCTTTTCCCTGAGCTCTGTTTCCCATGCTATATCTGCTAGGCATTTTCTTATCTCCTCATAGTTTCCCTTTCGGTATGCTAACCTTTTGGTTTCGGTATCCCTCCTCGAGTTCAATAACCCTTCTTCAATCAGGTACTCAAACACCAATACACTGTGGTCGCTCATTCCTACTGGGTCCTCAAAACTGAACTACATTCCTACTGAGTCCTCAAAACGTGTGTGTGTGTGTGTGTGTGTGTGTGTGTATGTGTGTGTGTGTGTGTGTGTGTGTGTGTGTGTGTGTGTGTGTACTCACCTAGTTGTACTCACCTAGTTGTGTTTGCGGGGGTTGAGCTCTGTCTCTTTGGTCCCGCCTCTCAACCGTCAATCAACAGGTGTACAGATTCCTGAGCCTATTGGGCTCTATCATATCTACACTTGAAACTGTGTATGGAGTCAGCCTCCACCACATCACCCCCTAATGCATTCCATTTGTCAACCACTCTGACACTAAAAAAGTTCTTTCTAATATCTCTGTGGCTCATTTGGGCGCTCAGTTTCCACCAGTGTCCCCTTGTGCGTGTGCCCCTTGTGTTAAATATCCTGTGTTTGTCTACCCTATCAATTTCCTTGAGAATCTTCAATGTAGTGATCATGTCCCTCCCCCCTAACTCTTCTGTCTTCCAGCGAAGTGAGGTTCAATTCCCGCAGTCTCTCCTCGTAGCTCATACCTCTCAGCTCGGGTACTAGTCTGGTGGCAAATCTTTGAACCTTTTCCAGTTTAGTCTTATCCTTGACTAGATATGGACACCATGCTGGGGCTGCATACTCCAGAATTGGCCTGACATATGTGGTATACAATGTTCTGAATGATTCTTTACACAAATTTCTGAATGCCGTTCATTTGTTGGCCAGCCTGGCATATGCCGCTGATGTTATCCTCTTGATATGTGCTGCAGGAGACAGATCTGGCGTGATATCAACTCCCAAGTCTTTTTCTTTCTCTGACTCCTGAAGAATTTCCTCTCCCAGATGATACCTTGTATTTGGCCTCCTGCTCCCTACATCTATCTTCATTACATTACATTTGGTTGGGTTGAACTCTAACAGCCACTAGTTCGACCATTCCTTCAGTTTGTCCAGGTCTTCTTGAAGCCTCAAACAGTCCTCTTCTGTCTTAATCCTTCTCATAATTTTGGCATCATCCGCAAACATTGAGAGAAATGAATCTATACCCTCCGGGAGATCATTTACATATATCAGAAACAAGATAGGACCGAGTACAGAGCCCTGTGGGACTCCACTGGTGACTTCACACCAATCAGAGGTCTCACCCTTCACCGTAACTCTCTGCTTCCTATTGCTTAGGTACTCCCTTATCCACTGGAGCAGCTTACCAGCTACACCTGCCTGTCTCTCCAGCTTATGTACCAGCCTCTTATGCGGTACTGTATCAAAGGCTTTCCGACAATCCAAGAAAATGCAGTCCGCCCAGCCCTCTCTTTCTTGCTTAATCTTTGGCACCTGATCGTAGAATTCTATCAAGCCTGTTAGGCAAGATTTACCCTCTCTGAACCCATGTTGGCGATTTGTCACGAAGTCCCTTCTCTCCAGATGTGTTACCAGGTTTTTTCTCACGATCTTCTCCATCACAGTGCATGGTATACAAGTCAAGGATTCTGGCCTGTAGTTCAGTGCCTCTTGCCTGTCGCCCTTTTTGTATATTGGGACCACATTCGCCGTCTTCCATATTTCTGGTAGGTCTCCCGTCTCCAGTGACCTACTATACACTATGGAGAGTGGCAAGCAAAGTGCCTCTGCACACTCTTCCAGTACCCACGGCGAGATCCCGTCTGGACCAACAGCCTTTTTAACATCCAGATCCAGCAGGTGTCTCTTGACCTCCTCTCTTGTAATTTCAAACTCTTCCAAGGCCGCCTGGTTTACGTCCCTTTCTCCTAGCACAGTGACCTCACCTTGTTCTGTTGTGAAGACCTCTTGGAATCTCTTGTTGAGTTCATCACACACCTCTTTGTCATTCTCTGTATACCTGTCCTCGCCTATTCTAAGTTTCACTGTTGTTTTCCTTCTAATGTGACTGTGGAGTAGCTTTGGTTCGGTCTTGGCTTTGTTTGCTATATCATTTTCATAACTTTTCTCTGCTTCTTTTCTCACCCTGACATACTCATTCCTGGTTCTCTGGTATCTCTCTCTGCTTTCTGGTGTTCTGTTATTCCGGAAGTTCCTTCACGCCCTTTTGTTCAGTTTCTTTGCTTCCATACATGCCCTATTATACCATGGATTCTTCTTTTGTTTCTCGGATTTTTCCTTTTGGTCCGGGATGTATCTGCTTACTGCCTCCTGACAATTTTGGGTGACATAGTCCATCATATCTTGTACAGACTTAGCTCTGAGGACTGTGTCCCAAGGTATTTCCCTTAGGAAGCTTCTCATCTCCTCATAATTTCTTTTTCGGTATGCCAGCCTTTTGATTCCTAGTCCTTTTTCGGGGGGGATAATTCCGAGCTCTACCAGGTACTCAAAGTTCAATACACTGTGATCACTCATTCCCAAGGGCGCTTCCATCTTGACTTCCCTTATATCCCACTCATTTAGGGTAAATATCAGATCAAGCATTGCTGGTTCATCCTCTCCTCTCATTCTTGTTGGATCCCTGATGTGCTGGCTTAGAAAGTTTCTTGTTGCCACGTCCAGCAGCTTAGCTCTCCATGTTTCTGGTCCTCCATGCGGGTCTCTGTTCTCCCAATCTATCTTCCCATGGTTGAAGTCTCCCATGATTAGTAGTCCAGATCCATTCCTGCTGGCAACAGAAGCTGCTCTCTCTATTATGTTAATGGTGGCCATATTGATCCTATCATATTCCTGTCTGGGTCTTCTGTCATTTGGTGGTGGATTATATATGACTACGACTATAATTTTTTGCCCTCCAGTTTTTATTGTTCCTATTATGTAGTCACTGAAACCTTCACATCCCTGAACAACCAACTCCTCAAAATCACAGCCTTTTCTTAGGAGCAGAGCTACACCACCACCACCTCTTCCTTCTCTCTCTTTCCTCATAACATAATAGTCCTGTGGGAACACTGCATTTGTTATTGTTCTCGTTAGCTTTGTTTCTGTGAGAGCTATTATGTCTGGGTTTTCCTCTAGTACCCATTCTCCAAGTTCATTTGCCTTATTTGTAATACCATCTATGTTAGTGTACATTGCCTTGAGGCTCACTTTCTTCTGTCTCTTCTCAAATCTCCTTGGTGAATGTTCTGCTGGTGGAGGAAGCTGTGCCATGGGTGTGAGGATTTGTGAGGTGGATGCCAGGGTTGCAGAGGATACTGGGATGAGGGGTGGGGGGTCAAGTGAAGGGGGAAGGACTGGAAGGGTATGGGGTGAACGGGGCGGGAGGACAGGAAGGAAAGGGGGGTTTTCAGGAAGTTTTCAGAATGTGTGTGTGTGTGTGTGTGTGTGTGTGTGTGTGTGTGTGTGTGTGTGTGTGTGTGTGTGTGTGTGTGTGTGTGTGTGTGTGTGTGTGTGTGTGTGTGTGTATGTGTGTGTGTGTGTGTATGTCTGTGTGTGTTAAACACTGGGTTAGATTTGATAAATGGTTTAAAAGTATGGGCAGTAAGTAAGAATGTACATAAATAACTTGACATAAGATGTGGAAAGTTTGCTGGAGGAGTGAGGCTCGCTTCAGAAGAGCTTGAAATCACTTGAGCTGAAGAGATCGTGAGGGGAGGGCGTGCTTTGTTTGAGCCCCTGGTCAAGGAGAACCCCTGAGTGATATACCTTCAAGAAGAAGGAAGTGGACAGACGTCTCACTTGTGAACGTCTGAGCTCAAGTTGTAAACTACAGGAAGATTGTGGAGCAATCTTCAATCAAACTGCTATTTGAAGCAGTTTCGTGGGCAGCCTAGGGCTTCCAGGTATCGGCCGCTCAACAAGTAAGGCCCCCCCCCCCAAGAAACAATTTCTGTGGTAAGGACTTTAAACAGTTTACAGTTTTTGTCTGCAATTGGTCGTGTGCCCAGCGACCATAGGAAGTGTTTACTGAGATATTTGACATATTGTGTTAAGGCAGAAAGCCTAAATAAGAGAGCGACGATAGGTGGACCAGCTGAGGGGAGGAACAGCACATCCTCTCCTGCCGATAGCTACCAGCTGGCAGCCTGGGGCGGGCGGGCTGCCCCGGGAAGTGGAGAATGGACCTGCTCGGGCGTGGGGGAGTCCTCATGGCAGGCAGGAGATAGAGGAATGTCGAGTGGAGACATTTACTATGTAGTTTATTTTCATTATATGTTTGCAGAGGAACATTTTTTATTGGCGTGTCGATGAGTAGCAGATTTGTCATGAGGAAGAAGTTGAAGGACCTCAAACTGTGTGAAGAGCAGCAGTGTAGTGAAGTCTCACATACTTCTGTGGAATCAGTAGTGGAGTACCACTGGAGTCCAAAAAAAACTTCATGGTGCAGCAGCCTGGTAGATGAACCTGGAAGATCCTGATGGTGTCAGGGTAGTGAACTCCCAGATGTGGGAAGGAAGTTCTTATTGACTACTTGTTGGGAGTATGTAGAGTGTTTGAGTGCCATTATTGTGCAAGACGCAGTGAAAAGTAGGTGACTGATTATCATTTCTATGCCAAGGAATATTTATACTGAAGTTTATTGAATTACAACTGTAGGCTGGATTACCTGCATAGATATATGTATATGTATGGTCTAGGGCTGATAGTGCCTTATTTATCTTGTAAGATTTAACCCACTAGGTGAGGTTGGTAGGATAAGTGGCAAGCCAGGAGATGGGCTACCACTAGGTATAAGTAACTGATAGAGTCATAACAGTACTGGACTGCAACCAGATATAGTGTGATAAGGTATTGATGTTTATATAATTATTTTGTATGTGAGTGTTTTGTTTATGTTCTGTGTTGTTATTAAATCTGTGTAGTTAACAAGTGTTTGCCCTTGTCCTGGTGAGGCTTCCCAGAAAGAAAAAGAGAGAGAGAGAGAGAGAGAGAGAGAGAGAGAGAGAGAGAGAGAGAGAGAGAGAAAACCATAGCTGTGGACAGGGTAGTACAGAATAACAATTCAGAAAAGGGGATTGAGATCATACCAACGAAGGAGAGAGTGTGGAGTCACGGTGGCTCAAGTTAGTGTGTGCACATGACAACGAGGCAAGTATTGGAGCCGCATCCCCTAAACGTGTGACGCTTAGCCCCCTCTCCAAGTGCCCGGAGCACACAGGATGATCTCCCAATTAAAATGTACACACTCAGTAAAATGTACGCAGGGAGCCGGTCGGCCGAGCGGACAGCACACTGGACTTGTGATCCTGTGGTCCTGGGTTCGATCCCAGGCGCCGGCGAGAAACAATGGGCAGAGCTTCTTTCACCCTATGCCTAGTTTTATGAAAAACTAAAATTGAGATCCCAGCAACGTCCCTGAAACCCAGGAAAACCCAAGACACATGGCAACCAACCTACGGATCCTAGAGTCCAGCATGTAACACGGGGGAGGGAGGGGATGGGGTTCTGGTGTTCTTTACCCCCTCTTTCTCTCTCTCTCTGCCCGTATTCTTACTTTTGTTCTCTCTCTAAGGGATCTCAAAACTTTTACTTTTAGCCGACCCCACGCCACGTGGTCTTAAGACGATTGACCGACTTAAGATTCTACAACCCATATGACGTGAAATAGGCTTCTAGCAAAGCTCTAGAATCGCCTTTGCCGCCACCACCAGACCAGTAACACTGAGCAATGATCGAGGTCTGGATCGATCATGCTAATCAATCAACCTTGGGGCTTGATCCCCACTAGTACCATATGACCTTGGATCTTAAGTGTGGAATTAATTAAAAATCACAGGATTGATAATTCTGATTCGGTGTTAGAATCGGCTCCCAATTCAACTCGGCCTCGTAGGGACCATGTGACAAGGACAAGTTCACATAAATATAACACACATGGAAATAATGAAAATGCAAACTAATAACTAATTAATTTATTCAAAACTAAACAAAATCTAAAGAAATGGCACTCCCTGACTTGAACACTTCCTGACAGGCAATGAGTTGACCTATCCCTATAAAAACTCATAGCTACTATACCTCTATAGACCAGCTAGATGTTCGTGCTGTCTTGGGACCAATGATGGAAGGCCACCTTGCCCGAGTCGCTCCTGAAACCACACTGTCTCCTCCTCGGCTAGTCCTACCCAGACCAGAGCAGTGTATCCTTCCGCATAGTCTAAGTTTTACCAAGTTACTAGCAAGGCTTAAGTTTTAACAACTCTCCTCTGTTGCACTGAATGATCCAGATTGGTTGAATTATTTTAACTGAAGTTAATTACACAAGCATCTTAAGAAAGAGCTATTCTCGATTACAAAATGGCTATTTGACCTTTGAGAAATAGTGGACATGGAAACCTCTGATGACCTGTGACCGCTGAGGTCACTCAAATCCTTCTGCGCAGAGGTATAGTCACAGCTCGTGAAGTCACTGATAGTGACAACTCATTCTCCTAATAATTAGAATACTCTTGATATTACAACCAGTAATATTATACAATTTGAATGAAGACCACTTTCTCTAAATCAGTGAATACTCTAGAATGATTCATTATACGAAACTTTTGAACAAAGGCGCCAGTTATTTTCACCGTCAATTCCCCCAGGTCACCACGTGGGTCCAGCTTCCCATTCTCCCATGTGTAGATAACTTTTCTGGATACTTCTTACAACAAACCTAGTTTGTTACAAGCAAACTCACAAAGCGAAAGCAAACTACAAGCCCAGTACCCCCCTCCCCCCAAAAAAACGTCATATACTACCCATAACACACATAAGTATCAGTAAAATGGTCCCCCAATCTTTCCCCAAGCAACCAACGTAATTCCCATTTCGAGTAACGTAACCGACCTTCCAAAAACCCCAACGTTCTATCCACTCTATACCCTTCCCACCTCTCAACCCACACACAATAAAGATAATCAGATAGAACCAAAAACACAGTATTGCGGACCCTGCTACAAGGAGCCTGAACATCAAACATCAATAAGCGTAGAGGGGAAAAACAGTACGCTGACTCGCAAAAACGCACAAGCGTCTCAGGCAACCAATCCACCAACCTCGCCCGACTTGGGCAAAAATTAAACACATGAAATCCAGTCTCCAGCCCTCCACAAAGGTCACACCCAGTACTATCCTTAATCCCCAACCTCAGCAGCCGCTCGTTAGTCGCAAGCGACTCGCGTAAATACCGGTACAGGAATTCCCTCTGCAACGAAGCTAGAAACTTCAAATGGAGCGATTCCCACACCACCATCCAATCAAAAAGAGGAAACGAGTCTTCCACAGCAGGAGCGACAAAAGGAAGCAATTCCTCATACACCCTCCGACACGTAAAAAACAAGAATCCCTTCACACGACAAAGCCTCCGGAGGACATCAATTGCACAAGTATAAAAGGGAGGCGATAGAAACGCAATCTCTCTACACAAAGGTAACCTCAACAGAGAATTTACACGCATCGTACAATGATATAACCCCAGAGAGAACACACAGTCCCCCCCCAAGAGCCCCTTCCTAAACGAGACAAAAATATCGCCAACGCCTTATAGTATACATTGAACAATTCAATCCCGCCTCGCAATTTTGGCAAACAAAGCATAGACCTACGTATCGGACAATACCTCCCACCCCACAAGTATCGAAAAAAAACCTTAATGATGTCCAATGCAAACTGCCGACTCAACGGAAAGGTATGAGCTATGTACCAAACTTTGGATAGAACCTTGCAGTTAAGAAGCAGCCCTCTCTGGAACAAAGTCAACCTCCTCCCATACAAACATGAAATTGACCCCCCAAAACTCTTCTAGAGACTGCCTCCCAATTCTACTGCAAGGACATCGCAAACGTTTTACACCACCGGATGCCAAGAGTCCGAATTGAGTCCACAACCGGGAACCAAGAACCTCCCCACGAAGGCCAAGAAGCCCAGGCACCAAGCCCCATTATACAAGATTTCTCCCGATTTAGCACAGCCCCCGTCGCCCGATGAAACCGAGCCAGTACATCCTGCACCACAAGAACTGACTCCTCTGTGAAGACAAACACAGTTGTGTCGTCCGCATACCCTACAAAGGGTACCACCAAACCATTCGGGGAAGACGCAGCTGCACAAGAGAATGATGGGACCGCAAAGCCATATACAGAGGTTCCTGAAACAGAATAAACAGGACCATAGAAAGGGGGCAACCTTGCCAGACCGACCAACCAAGGAAAAAGGGGGCACTCAATACCCTGTTAACACAAACACTACTTTTGTAACCCCTATACAGCATTCTGACCCAAGAGACAAACTGCGGCCCAATCCCAACCCTCTTCATCACCTGAAACACAAAACTCATATCCATCCTATCAAAAGCTTTGGACCAATCTAAATTTACCATGGCCGATGGAACAACATTATCTGAAAGATAATAAATCATATCCCTCATCATATTATTGCAGTAGACAATCGACCTACCCGGAACACCACAAAACTGCCTCGGCGAAATACACTTCCCCAAAACCAACCGAAGCCTATTCGCCAGTAACTTTGAAAAATTTTTATAGTCCTGATTCAGGAGAGACAACGGTCTCCAATTCGAGAGCAGCTGCACATCCCCAGATTTCGGCAGGAGGCGAATAATACCAAATGACTGTGACCCACTAATAACACCATGCCTCAGGCTATACTGCACCATCTCTGAGAAGTCCGACCCAATCACCCCCCCCCCCCATAAGCACTTATAGAATTCCGCCGGCAACCCATCAGACCTTGGCGCCGTCCTATTCGCCAACCCCGGAACCATCTCCCAAATCTCCCTATCCGTAAACTCGCTCAGTAATGACACATTGTCCTCAATAGACAACACATTCTGACGAAAACTAAGAAAATGCTCACAATCAGCCGAAATACACTCCACCTTCCTATACAAACCCTCCAACTCTTCGCGAACATAACACATCAACCCCTCAGTATTAGTGAGGACTGTTCCATCTACCCTGCGAATACCAATCATTACGGTAGAGTACCTAGGAGACTTAACCTTACCCAATAAGTGTGCAGACACTTTATCACCCTCTAAACACTCAGACGTCAATAGACGGATATGGATACCCTGAGCCACCTCCTCCCGCAACCTATTTATCCATCTCTTCAGCAATAGAATCTCATCAAACCTATCCAAACCCTGGTCCATGAGCCCATAAAGCTGACGCAATCGAGCCTGCAACAAATTCAAAAGACCATACCGTTCTGCCGCAAGACGCTTCGAGAAACGAAGAAAGAAACGTTTGCACTCCACTTTACAATCTAGCAGAGACACAAAGTCAACTTTCCGCATCACCAGCGCTCTCCACATCATACCAAATTCCTCCACCACCAACGGGCATCTAAGCAAACCACAATTTAGCTTCCACCAACCCCTGCCCAACCGCATCTGATCATTGACAACAACGCCCACCACCATCCGAAAAACTGACCGGAACAGTGGCCCAGGAGCAGACCTGACCATAAGATTTGTGCACTTACACGCGATCAAGGCGAGAGCCATAATCCCTACTAACAGAGGTATAGGCCGGGACACCACCCGCCAGGAAACAGGTATCACGGAAGTGTAGAGACTGCAACGTCCTAACTAAAGCAGGAGAGACAGACGCCTGAGCACGAGTGCTACATTCCCGGACTGAGATTAAACAATTAAAGTCACCACCAAAAATCATCCTTCTCGTGTCATTCCGTAAAAAATAAAGCAAACCATCCGAGAACAACTCATCCCTCTCAGCTCGCCTATGCGTTCCTGAGGGCGCATACACATTCAGCAAGGGAATCACAGAACCCATAAATGACACATGCGCTAAAATCACATTACCACAGTCATCCATTTCCGAACTCACTATCCCCATACTCGCCTTCTTCGCCAACAATATCATCGTGCCGCCCTTTGATAACACCGGAGGGTTCAGCAACACCTCGAAATAATCCAACAACACCTCCAGTCGGTTCATACACTTAACATTATGCTCCTGAATAAACATAACATCCAACTTGTGATAGCGGGCCACCAACACCAGCTGACGTTGCTTCAAACGGCAATTCAACCCATTAACGTTCAATGTCGCACATTTCATCCACACATCCATTGAGAAAAATAAACAGAGAAGACCCCATTCACACAACACTACCACTACATCCCAGGTTAGCATCGCACCTAACAGAAGAACCCTCAACCCCATCTCCCAAAACCACTGGAGTGGGAGCCCCATTGGCATGCTTACCCACAGAACTCTTCTGGAGCTTTACCATCAAATGCCCCTTACCGACTCTTCCTGGACCCCTTTCTCAATATCACACCAATCCACATTCTGTGTACCACCAGGTGGTGGACCACTTCCGCGAATTTTAAGGACTCCATCATCCAGCACAGACACGCCCCCACCAGAAGGCGGAATATCCGAGTCGGACGGAACCATAGGATCACACTGCACAGCCGTCAAGGAAGGGGGGGGTGCCGTCTTCCAACCTCCTCCTTGCATCTAGAATATTCTGAAGAGAACCTCCAAATTTCCGTCGCTTCAGGCTGTGCTGCCCAGCGCCAACAGGCAACAGGCAATCTGCCTCACGTCATCCAGAACCGCGACTAGGAGCATGTACATCCTCCATATGCAGTTCCGCCACCACCTCAGTTGTTCGAGCAGCAGACCGAGCCGCATCAACACCATCATGGATCACTTGCTGCGGGTTCCGATGCACACCAATCGACTCAGCACTGGAGCACCCATCCACCAATGAAACGCCCACCACTGCATCTACCACCTCTCCAGAGCTAGCAGTCACTGCAGCACACTCGCCTTCGGAGCCGGTCTGCCCGGGCACGCACGGGCTTGTAGGAATATCAACATCCCCACCAGACCGTCCGGGAGACGCCACAGCAGTACGGACGTTATCCCCTGGAGATACCACTGAAGCAGCACTCGTAGGACCCAGATTGGCGCTATCCACCACTGCATCCGTTTCCATACAAGAGGCACTGCTCAAAACTGATAGATCTTCTTGCTCGTGCAAAGGAGGAAAATCACTTTCATT
The DNA here is from genome assembly GCF_040958095.1 of Procambarus clarkii. Taxonomy (NCBI): domain Eukaryota; kingdom Metazoa; phylum Arthropoda; class Malacostraca; order Decapoda; family Cambaridae; genus Procambarus; species Procambarus clarkii. The sequence continues at coordinate 34,107,190 of NC_091151.1, forward strand.
AAACAGATTAACCCGGTCATCCATCCTAGTGGTACAGGTAGCAGCCATATGGCCAACATGACCACACTTGAAACATGTCCGAGTCTGCCCCCGGTAGAAGAAGCCGGTCGTATAGCCAGCAATCGATAGAGACGAAGGCACATTTCCACAAAGGACCATCTTTGCCGTCCTGTAACCATTCATGAGTCCCTTGACGGCTCCATACATGTGCCTACACACACGATTAAAGTCGACACGCCCATACCTGGCAAGCGCACAACAGAGAAGATCCTCTGACATTTCAATCGGAGCATTTTTAATCGATACGTATGTGCCCTCAATACTCAAATTCGCGACCCTCACAGCTCCCTGACTGTTGCTCAGCCACACCTCCCGATCCTCATACTGTTCGACAAACTGCCAGAACAAACCATTCTCGGCGAACTTCACCACCACTTTGTCCTCGCGAATGATCTGCAGACCGAGATCTTCCACATACACTTTCATAACATCAAACAGCATATTGCTAATGACGCCAATATCCACTTTACAGGTGAATGTCAGCCCTGCCGACTCCTTCCTCCGCAGTGGCGGCACGTAAGTCCCCATACCGAGACGAATAAGTAGTCACCCCGCAGTGGCAAACGACCACTCGCCAGGGCAACTGAGAAGTGTCCAATGTAAACACCAGCAGAGAGACCTCAGAAACGTCCGACCTGGCTGGTGGTTCAGAGTGGACTCCAATGAACACTGATTCGCTAACTACAGTTCCGTTGCTCTGTGGGCTATCCCGTGTGGAGTTACTCTTCTATGTATCTCTATCTTGGTCAATATATATCTTCACACAGTTGCTGGTGCCGGATTCTGACACACGGAAACGCTAGGGCATAACTTATATATACTTGGCTTAATGAACATGTGTTCAGACGAGAATTTCCGTAACTTTGGCCGAAGTTACAGTGTAACACGTTTACCCAGATCAAGTCTTCTTCAGAATGAATTTGTAGGTGGGGAATCTCCTGGCTGCTCCCTTCGACACTTTCCCTTTGTTTTTCCAGGCGACCTATCAGACGACAGAATCTTGGAGGCCCTTGGAGTGCCACATCCTATAAGATCTTGACTCTCGGTCACGTGACTCATGTGACGTCACAGCAGACCTGCCGATTTGTTTACATAAGCCAGGAAACCACTAGGCGCCTCTTGCCCCAAGTCATTCCGTCTCCTTGCTCTTGTCTCCAAGGAGTTTAAGCTTAAAACTGTGCTAATGCTGTAATTCCTTTCACAGCATAGCTAAGTAAGCCACAGTAACTTTAATGAATAGCTGAGGGCGTCTATTCTCCATAGATACCATGTAATAAAAGTCCCGCGCCCATATTAAGAAAGTTAGAACGTGTGCACACTTGGGCACCTTGAGCACCTGCTGCAAGGAAAATGGTGTATGCTTTCTTTTATCAACTATGTGTAAGTTAGCATGGAATTTCTATTACCAGACACAACCTCCCTCTATAAAGCTCAGTTTACTGGAAGAAAATTTTTCTCACAACATACTAGCTTACACGTGCAACCTTCTTTTATATGAGAGGTTGCCAATGTGTGTGTTAGAGTGAAACAGCTTTCAGTTCTACTTGTCTCCCACAGAAGGGGAAATTCCTTCCCTGCCATTTGACAGCCTCTTTTGGACCCACCAGTAGGGTGTCGCTCGACTCTGGGTTAAGTGTGAACGTTGGCTCTAGCTCTGGGTCCCGGTCGTTCGATACATTGTAACCATTCTCAATAGACCTTCAGTTCTCACCTGGAGTCTGCATCATGCAAAACATAATAGCGACCTCTGAGGAGGTGGTTACTGGCAGAGTAATGTCTTGTTCTTCGTCGATTAGGGAAACATTTGCTGACAGTTCTTCATATGCTCTTGTTTCAGAACGGCTCATTTAGTAAGCTCCTACTTTATCTGCTTTTTTGTGTACTCGACCCTGAACATGAACTGCAGCTTCACCGGCGGAACCAACCGGTTTCTTGAGCTGCTTGCTCATCAAGCGGGTGGTCACAGAAGCGATCAGTGACCGGTTGGCGGGTTGTGTGACCACCGCGTCGACCGTCTCTCTGTCGTTTCCTTTCATCTCATGTCTCCATTCCTTTTTCTGGTTGGTTGCAGGGGGGGTTAGTGCACGGGGGTTTGTTTACAGCCTCAGGCTGAGCGTTAGACTTCCGCATTCCTGAGAAGGTTGTACCACCCGTTTTCAGTAGGACAGGCTTTGAGGGCGGGCCAATCTGATTTGCCACTCCGGGAGTATTTCCCAGTAATAACTCATTCAAGGCTCGTTGGATCTTATCTTGCCCTGAACATATGGTGTGTCCACCACGAGGAACACCTCCATTTCCTTCTGATTGCGTTAGGGTACCTTGCATGAACAGTGTTTCCAGTCTTTCTCGATGGAGTCACCAAACTCTTCTGAAACATGTTCATTGTGGTTCCCTTATCTCTGAATATCTGTGTCCATTTACCAGACCCTTAGCTGTTTCGAGCATGTGCTGTAAAGGATCGTATTCTCCTAGAGAGTTTATAGCAGCGATCTGGCCATTTATTTTTTTGTTCTAGAGTCAGCGATGCGTCTCCTGCAATCCGATGCTCGGTGACCTGGAAGGTTGCAATTGTAACACCTCTGGCTAAGGCTTTGGGTTTGCTGAAAGCTTCCCTTGGACTGCCTCTAGTGGAGGCCTGGATCCTCCACTTGAGGCATTATCAGGACGTTTAACAAGTGTCAAACCATCTTTCATGGATTTGCAGGCTTCCACCCAAAAATCAGCTTGTTCCACCATAGTCTCATTAGAGACTATGATGCTCTTCTTCAACGTGACATGGAGAGCTGGGTCGCATGCGACCATAAACTGTTCTCTAATCATTAAATTGAAGAAGGTGCCCTCCTCTGGGACAGTCTTCATTAACTCACAGTACCTGCAGAGACTGGACTCGTCTCTGCAACATCAATATGTATGTCTCACCTGGGTGTAGTCTAATGTGGCAGAATGTATCCATCATTACGTCAGCTAATATTACAAACCCTTTTATTAATACTATCTTTAGGGAGTCAAAGTCACCATGATGCAGGGGTCCCAGACCATAGTAAATTTGTGGGGGAAAACTCCAGGCAGCTATACTCTTTTTTTAAATTGACTTTAATAAGATAAAGTTTTGTCTTATTTATTTTCTTAGTAAGTAAGAATTAATTGAGTGGATTGTATGTACTTGTTTCAACTGCCTGAAATTATCTCACACAGTTGGGGGGACAATTTGTAGCTTAACCACTTTGAAATGGCTCATACTTAAACCACAAATTGTTTACCTTATTAATATAATTATCATACGACATATGGTGGTCCACTTTATTATTATATCATACCACATATGATGGTCTAATCTACTAGTAATAATTACTAATTATGAATACTAATACTACTACAACAAAAGAGGGCTTAGCTGATCCTGTAGAAGGGGCCTGCTAAGGCTGTGTAATGTTAGCATCAATTTGGGTGTGGCCCTGTGCCTCTTTGTGCCACATAATGGCAGCCGTGAAGACAACAAGCCTTGTCAAACAGCTAGGTACATTATGTGTACCTAGCATTACATTATGTGTAAAGTTCAACTGTCTGCTCAGCATCTTGTTACTCCAAATCACAATTTACCTGTATGGGATACAAGGAGTTAATAACACTTCCCTAAATATATCTATTACAGGTGTGACATGGTATATGAGGGTGTTAAAATGGGCTACACGTACTTTGTTGTTAGGGTTCTCCTATGACCTAACCATCTACCCTATGATATTAAACAGTGCACTGGATTAATATACAATACTTGGTAAGACGGATACAGTCGTTGTTGAGAGGCTGTGTTGCTGGTTGTTGACATGTAATTTGGGTGTCTAGGTAGTTAAACCAGTTTCTGGAGCTCTGTACAGCATGGGTGGTTTGTTGTTGTTGTGGGGCGAGAGTAAGTCTCTGTGCGGCCGACGCCCTGAGGGCATGGTTCCACCTCTAAAGTAATTTTACATTAACAAGGGAATCATGCTACATTTTGGTGTTAATAATTATATTGTCTTGTTGATTATATTTTGTTAAATTTAAATACAAGACTGTTGTATAAGCAGTATTAGATTTTGTAAATATACGTGGTCTCTGACGTCACAGGATCTTCCATTTTCTTTCCTGAAGGGAAATCTGAAAAGGGGATACTATGTTATGTGTGTGTGTGTGTGTGTGTGAGCGAGTCGGATTCCGACATAATTCCGGGGGGGAAGAACACAGGTAAAAGTCCCAGTAAGGACTGAGATCACTTTATTCTTCTCCTTCAGAATTATAGTGCTGCTTTAATTTGAGTTTACATTGTTGTGCAGCAGTCCTTTGGGGACGTATGTCCCGTACTGGCGTATTGGGTGCTGGAAGTCGTTGCACGTCTTCTTTCCTTGCCAGTTCTAAAGGAACCAATTTCTCTAAAGTTTTGAGAGTAGTGTTGCCTCGGCATTTTACTTTCACTATTTTCAAGATGCTCTTGCTGTCTGGACGAACTGAGACTATTTGACCTATAGGCCACTCTGAGCGTGATCCATCACTATCCACCAGAACTATGTCACCAGGGTGCAAGTTAATTCTGTTATAGGGAGTGTTTGCCCCATAATGATACTCCCTCAGAGCTGTAAGGTATTCACGAGTCCATACGTCATTCCACCAACTTATCACCCCTGATAGATGTTTGAAACGTTGAACCAAATCACTCTCTTTGACATATGAAGGATCCTCTGGTTCCTCGTCCGTAAGGGACACAAGTGTTTGGAGAGGTCTCCCATACATCAGATGAGCTGGACTTAATGGTTCATGTTGCAAAACATCATCAGAGAGGTAGGTAAGTTGTCGGTTATTAACTCTGTTTCTATCTATATGACTACTGTTTGAAGCTCCTGTAGGCCAATCTTTTGGCGGTGAAGGGTTTTCCATAGGGAACGTTTCACCGTACCAATCATGCGTTCATAGAAGCCTCCGTGCCATGGTGCTCTGGGAGGTATGAATTTCCAATGGCATTGCCGTTGATTTAGGGCCATGCGTACCTTTGGGTGTGTCCAGATTTTCCTCAGACATGCTTCTTCTGCCACTAAGTTGGACCCATTGCCTGAGATCATTAACTTAGGACAGGATCTACATGAAGCAAACCTGCGGAAAGCCTGTAAGAATGCTTCGGCACTCATATCGGGAGTCACATCTAGATGGACTGCCCTTGTTGTGGCACAAGTAAGAAGACAAATATAAGCTTTTACTGGTTTCTTGTCTTTAGTGCCTGTTAGTGTTAGTGCTCCTGTGAAATCTACTCCTGTTGTCTCAAAGGGACGAATATGTATGACTCGTTCCTTCGGAAGTGGAGGTGGGCCAGGATATGGACACACTCTGGCATCGTATCTCCGGCAAATAACACAGGATTTGATTATTGATTTTACTGTCTGTCTACCTTGGGGTAGCCAGTACTGTTGTCTTAAGTCCGTTAGAGTATCTAATACCCCACCATGCAGAGTGCAGTATTTGTGTATATGTAACACAATTAGTTTGCTTACTATGTGGTGACGAGGGAGCAATATTGGATTTTTTGCTTCCAGATCTATATCAGCATGCTGTAAGCGTCCTCCGCATCTTATCAAGTTATAATTGTCAGTGTCTAACCAGAGACCCAGATCATGTTGTAGCTTCTTAGGAACATTGTCAAATTCTGTCCCGAATGTGTCGATCTGAGCTCTTTTGACCCAGTACCTTAGGGCACTAGGGAATTTATGCTTGATTCCTATTTTCTTTAGAAAATCAAACACTACTTGGGTGATACCTATTAGTTTGTTCAGTTCAGAGTACCGAGCAGGATCAATTAATTACCAAAGTCCGAGGTAGTTCCGGGTTCTCAGTGGGAACCGTGACATTGGTCACAATGACTTGTGGCTTTTGTTCAGGCCACTGGTCGCTGATTAGCCACTGAGGTCCATTGAACCACATCTCTGCCTTTGTTAATTGCCGTAAAGTCAGGCCTCAGGAGAGATAGTCTGCTGGATTCTCTTTAGTAGGTACATATCTTAGTTTATACCCTGCTGACAACTCTCGTATTTCCTTAACGCGGTTACTCACGTAAGGATTCTTACTGTTATTGTTTTTAACCCACTGTAGCACTGCCTCATTATCTGACCATACTACTGTTTCTTTAAAGTGGATGTGGCTTAAGGCCTTGATCAGATAATGAGCCAATCTTACACCTAGCAGTAAGGCTGTTAATTCCAGTTGTGGCAGTGATCTTGTGATCTTTTCTTTAAAGGTGCCGCTCTGGCCTTTGATGTGAGCAAATTGGCTTGCCCATTTGAGACCAGGTAAGCTACTGTACCATAAGCCTTTCCTGAGGCATCACAAAATACATGTAGCTTAATTGGTTCTTTTTCATTTACTACTGTGTTCCGAGGGAACTTGACAGACTCTAGGATACTTAAATCTTTCACTAACTCTTGCCATTTTTCTTGTAGGGCAGGTGTTAGAAGATCATCCCAGCCTATCTTTTGTTGCCAACATTCCTGTATTAACAACTTCCCATTAATTAGTATTGGACTTAATAGTCCTAATGGGTCGAAGGGTTTGCTGACTTGTGATAGCAATTTTCTCATTATTAAGTTGGTGGTATCTGTCTCCACTGACTTGATTGTCAGCTGATCAGTTGTCGTGTTCCATTGGACGCCTAGTACCTTTGTCATCTCGGGTACCTGGTAGTCGGGAAATTCAGTTGCGATCAGTTGATTTAATTTATCATTGTTAGAGACCCAAGACTGGAGAGGCATATTTGCTCCCATTAATTCTCGATTGGCCTCATGGTATATGTCCAACAGTTTACTCTCACTGTTAGTTGTTCCTTGAAAATTATCCACATACAAGTTTTTACTATTTCCGTCATGTTCGGGCTATTGGACTTCTTCAAGTGCGTATCCAAGGTAGCTTGGAGAAGAAATGGTGAGGAAGTGGCGCCAAATAAGACTGACGCAAACCGGGAAGTGATTAATTCACTGTTCGGATCGTTAGGATCCTTGATCCATAGGAACTTTGTGTAGTTCCGGTCTTCTTCTTGAAGACCTACCCTAAGGAATGCCTTGCTAATGTCGGCCGTATATGCATAAGTCCCTATACGGAACTTTAACAGAACGTCGTAAAGCCTTTGTGTCAGGCTAGGTCCAGTTTGAAGGCAGTCATTTAATGAAACACTATTCTGCCTCGTCTTAGCACTGCAATTAAATACTATCTGTAGTGGGGTAGTAGCAGAATTCTTCTGTACAAGGTGGTGTGGCAGGTAGTGCCCTTCCTTTGGGTTATCATTTGTAACAACTTCGATAAATTTGTCATCGAGATTCTTCTGTATTATTTCATGGTACAACTTCAAGTTCTCAAGTTGTCTTTGTAAACGCAACACCTGTGATCTTAATTGGTTTTGTGCCATAAAATGGTTGACGGGTAGCTGAGGGTGATTCAGCTTCCATGGTAACCTGACCCAGTATTGATTATCTCTGTATTGTTTGTAACTGAGTCCAGGTATTGTTTGTAAGTCCAGTCATCATCTGGGCTAGGTTGTTCAGGGACAATGCCGAGAGTTGCCACGTCCCATAACTTATGTACAGGGGGATCAAGCTCATCCTCGGACATGTCTCTGAATTGCAGAGGAGACTGGTCTCCTACTCATGCAACCATTACTGGGTTGGTATGTTGGTGGTCTACAGGTGCGGGTTGTTTTAGCCATAATACTGGGCCTGTTAGTAAATAGCCACCTGCAGATGGTAACACGTTCATACCGTGGTGATCTTCCTTTCCTTTGATAAACTTATGGTAGACATCTGATCCCATAAGGATTCCAATATTGGAAAGGTTGTCCGATGTAATTTTATCAGCCAAAGGAACTCCCTTTTCTTCGAGGAATTTGGCTGTTGTTCCTAGACCATATACATACAGGTCTGTTGGGAATCTATCTACGACCAGTGCTTGTACCTTTCATAAATAACCTCCTAATCGTACTTTGGGTCGTACTACCCTGAAAGCTCGGGCTCCTGAGTCAGTCAGGAATCCTGCTATGTTTATTCGTGTCTCCTCTACAGGTGTAAGTTTCAGTGTATCTACCAACTCCTTTGATATAAAGGTCAGTTGGGACCCTTGATCAAATAATCCACGTACGGTGGCTTTGCACTCTCCATTTCTAATGATCAATCGTGCAGTAGGTAGAGCTGATTTATGATCAGACCTTGTTGAGAAGACACTTATGTCAGGTAACACAGTACAAAGCTGTACTGAAGTGGTAATTCCTTCCTCGTCCTGTGGTTTGGCAGACCTTGTTCTTGACTCCCCACAAAGTGCTGTATGGTGTTGGCCCTTATGGCACCCATTGCAGGTGCGTAATTGAGATGTACAGGTGTTGGGATTATGTACCCTTATACACTTGGTACATCTATTTAACTCCTTGAGTCGTTTTATGCGTGTAGCATGATCGGGGTAAAGTTTGCAATAGTATATGGAATGTGGTTGTCCACAGAACACACATGGTCTCCAGACGTTAACAGCATCTTGAGGAGTCACCGGTTTGGGTGACGCGATAACTGTAGGTTTGGAGGGACCAACTGCGTATGTGCCCACACTGCCTTGTGCCACTTTGTGGAAGGGGAAGTTGGTTTAGCTTTGTTTGGAATGCTGTTTGTGCTCTGTTGTTTACTGTTAGTAGTAGACTAAGGTTTAGATGTTGCTTTTCCATCTGAGTTAACTCTTTGTCGTTCTATGATGGTGTGTAACCCTTCTGTGATCTCTGTTACTGTTAATGATGACTTACTGTATAGTACAAACAGCTTATCCAGTATGTCATTGGGTATTTTGCGTGTCATATGGACTTGGATTATCCAGTCTGACTCAACTAAGTTCACTTTATATTTTAGTGCCTTGAGCAAGGACTCAAGCTCCAATCTGAAGGCTTGGAGCGAGACTGCTGTATTATTTGGAGGTTTAATATCTAACAGCTTTGTGTTAGAATTCTGATGGTCCTTTCTGGTTTTGCATAATTATCTTTCAGGAGCTGTACGGCATTTTCATAATCGTTATCTGTGTGATTCAAATTACACACCACCTGAAACGCTTAATCTTTCAAGACACTCTGAAAATATGTAAACTTTGTCGTCTTTGGTACATTGGCATTAGAATCCACAGAATCGACAAATTTGCTCCAGAAACCGTCCCAACTCTCGTCCTCTGTACCAGAAAAAGTTGGGAGACTAAGTGATGGCAATTTGACTTCTGGTGCTGTCTGGTTCTGGGAAGTTGTGGTTGCAATATTTATATTGACCTTATGGGCATTTATTATATCATCAAAGTGTTGTAACCTTGCAAACACTGCATCTTCGAAATCAGAGTTTTCTTGTAGTATGTCGTTCATTGTATCTTCATCAATATTGGTAACGTTAAGTAAATCTTGATATTTTATCATTTGTTGCAACACATGGTGATATTTGTTCTGTGCAAGCTTAAGATAGTTTTTCAGTGTTGCATAATTAACTGGTGTTTGTTGACTCAAGTCTTCACATTTGCTAATCTGCCGTGCTAAGTGACCCTTCATACCAGTGAGGGTTATTTTTACATTTTTGACAGTAGACATGTTGACCAGACATGTGTGTTTGTGTGTGTGTGTGTGTGTGTGTGTGTGTGTGTCGGATTCCGACAAAATTTCCACTGAATGGCCTTTCAACAAGGTGGTTAGTGCTCCAGTCCATTATGTTCTCGTCCATTTTGCATCGGAAGCCATTCGTCTGAAACGCCAGATATATGCACCCATCGAGTTGACCTCTTCGTTGAACGGTTCCATGCAAGGCAACTTATTCTTAGTAGTGTAGATGAGGACTAGAACCGCGCGCGCCATCTGCCCAGGTGGCACTCTTGAGTGTCAGCTGGGCAGGTGGCGCGCAGGTGTCTAGTCCCAAAGGGTTTGGGGGGATTTTCCCGGAAGTTTGGCGCGTGTCGGACGCGTGTGAGCGTCCGGTGTTAGGGTATGTGGTCAGGAAAGATGGGAGGTCATGTTGTTGGGGATGTAGGAGAGTATGTGGGTTATGTGGTAGAGTAAGAAATACGAGGATAAGAGTGGGATATGAGGAAAGAGTAAATGAATATGTATGTGTGTTTGCCGTAGACTTAATCCTGTGTGTAGATAATAGTTTTGATGATAGTAAGTAAGCTATGTAGAGGCTGAGTGTATGTGAGAGGGGTCCCAACATAGTCTGTTATGTTGTTTGGGGTGGGGGGAGGGGTGAGGGAGGGAGGGAGGGATGGAAGGGTGAGCGGAGGTCCCCCTCGGTGTGAGACTGCTCAGGGGTCATTTGCGGTTTTGACAACCATTACCTTCCCCTACAGGAAGCCGTAAGTGGGAGAGGATGGTAGGAGAGAGCAGAGTCCAGGAGGAGTGATGTGGTCCATTTGCCTTAATGGCTTTTCGGTGTCTTCAGACAAGACTTGGAGATGTTCACCCCAGCATGGCTCTACCTCCACTGCGATTCGTTAAGGAGGGGGCTAGGGTCTTACTTCCACCAGCAGGGGGCTCACCTGTCATCGTCAATCACCCCCACCCCTCCCATACCATCAGGGGGCCCCCTCTCCATCCCCTCCATTACCTTCTAGAGTGGGGCACCCCTCTTCCCCTTACCTTCTAGAGTGGTACGGACCAGGATCACATACCATCACATCGACCTGAGAAGTGTCACCACATGGCACATCACTTAGTAAACTCAGTCAAAGTCAGTAGGTTAGCGTTTACTAAAAGAGGGAAACATTTCACATCGTCACAGAGACGCGATCTCTACCTACAAATTGTTCTTGTTAACTGTGATCATTGAAATGTATGCATGTTTACTCAATCTCCATCATCTCTTCTTCCTACAGCCATTACTGTTGTGCAGAGCTTGTATCACACAACGGCGTTATCATAGCAAGACAATGTCACAGAATGTTCAAGACTCCTGAATGAATGAAACGGCAATCCGTCTCGTTAAGGTCTAACCTTCGCGGCGGTTTGAGACGTTGTGAGATGGACGAGGTAATGGGATGGCCTTGCCCTCTCCCCATCCACCCCCACCAAACCCCTACCCCCTCCCACCCCCATCCAAGCCCAAACCATCAAGTATCACTTCACCCTTCCCAGACCAGATGTTCTGTGCAAAGCCTTTAGTATTTTTTCTGATCATATGTATAACCTTGGATCGCAACGTGACCAACATGGTATCATCATTCTTTGCTCAAATAGCATTTTTTAAGAATATCCAGTCATAAGCTGGTCTTCAATCTTATTATTATAACAAATCATAATTTGTTGTAAACACAACTGCATGGGATATACTTAGCAGTCAGTCAGTCAGTCAGTCAGTGGTTTCTCTCTGTATATATATCTCTCTCTATATCTCTCTATATCTCTCTCTCTATATATCTCTCTCTATATCTCTCTCTCTATATCTCTCTCTCTATATCTCTCTCTCTATATATATCTCTCTATATCTCTATATCTTTCTCTCTCTATCTCTCTCTCTCTATATCTATCTCTATATCTGTCTCTCTATATCTATCTCTCTATATCTATCTCTATATCTATCTCTCTATATCTATCTCTCTATATCTCTCTCTCTCTCTCTCTCTCTCTCTCTCTCTCTCTCTCTCTCTCTCTCTCTCTCTCTCTCTCTCTCTCTCTCTCTCTCTCTCTCTCTCTCTCTCTCTCTCTCTCTCTCTCTCTCTCTCTCTCTCTCTCTCTCTCTCTCTCTCTCTCTCTCTCTCTCTCTCTCTCTCTCTCTCTCTCTCTCTCTCTCTTTCTCTCTCTCTCTCTCTCTCTCTCTCTCTCTCTCTCTCTCTCTCTCTCTCTCTCTCTCTCTCTCTCTCTCTCTCTCTCTCTCTCTCTCTCTCTCTCTCTCTCTCTCTCTCTCTCACCCTCTCTCTCTCTCTCTCTCTCTCTCTCTCTCTCTCTCTCTCTCTCTCTCTCTCTCTCTCTCTCTCTCTCTCTCTCTCTCCAGATCATTTAATAGTTGGGGAAAGAAACATCAATTCCTTTCTCCTGCTGCCGTTGTTCACGTATCTTTTTCCATTTCACTTAGACTGACAGCGCACCAGAGGATGGACGACTAATGTCAATTTTCGAGCCCCTATCACTCTCACCCTTACAACCTTGTAAGGTAACACGACCAACATGATGATATCGTTCTTTGCCCAAATATCATTAATGTAACGTGATCAATATAGTAACTTCGTTCTTTGCCCAAATAACATTTTAAGAGTAACGAGCAACTTTCTGTCCGATGACTGAATAATGAAATGTAAACCATGTTTAGCCATTACATCCAAACACAATAAAATATTACCACAAGCTTGTTTAGTTCTTGTATCACATAACGTAACGTATTGTTTATTTAACAACTGGTAGACATAACATAATATAGCTTCATATTCACTGTGGTAAAACAGACACACACACACACACACACACACACACACACACACACACACACACACACACACACATCACGGTCAGTCCTCGCTATAGCTCAAACGTGCCGTTCATTCTCTCTCCCTTAGGTGAGCAATGTTCCACACATACAAATTCCAAGCAAAGTAAACATATATAAGACAATGTGGAAAAACATAGTCTTGATACTATTATTAAATTAACTTGTTCATTATCCCGAGTTCAAGGCTGTCTCTTAAGACCTACATCATCCAAATGTAAACACCAATCGATGAGAATAAGACCGGATGAGTCGATAGTGAAATAGCTCTGGGCTATGTCTATTTTCAGTTCTTGTAACACAGTCAATGTAGTGTAATGGGAAAACAGTCTTTCTATTGCCTACATAAATAGCATTTGAAAATGTATGCAAGTCTAGACAATCTCCTATAGCCCTTACATTCTAACACAAATAAAATATTAGCACACGATTGCATCGCATTATATCATCATTAAGTAACGTGGAGATCAACTTTCTGGCTGTTGTCCGAATATCATTACTGAAATGTGAACTCATTTAGCCAAACACAATATCTCCATTACATCTCATAGCGTATAAATATTACGGTCTGCAAGTTTTAGCCCTCTGTAACACAATGTAACGTAACGTACCGTAACGCAAATAAACTTTTTGCAGTCCAAAATGTCATTTTGAAACGAAAAGTGAGGCTTAGTCCATCTCCATAACATCTCTTACCATATAAATATTGGTGTCTACCAGTTTTAGCCCTCTGTAACACAATGTAACGTAACGTAACGCAAATCAACTTTTTGCAGTCCAAAATGTCATTTTTAAATGAAAGTATGACTTAGTCCATCTCCATTACATCTCTTACCATATAAATATTGGCGTCTACCAGTTTTAGCCCTCTGTAACACAATGTAACGTAACGTAACGCGAATCAACTTTTTGCAGTCCAAAATGTCATTTTTAAATGAAAGTATGACTTAGCCCATCTCCATTACATCTCTTACCATATAAATATTGGCCTCTACCCGTTTTAGCCCTCTGTAACACAATGTAACGTAACGTAACATAACGCAAATCAACTTTTGCAGTCCAAAATGTCATTTTTAAATGAAAGTATGACTTAGTCCATCTCCATTACATCTCCTACCATATGAATATTACGGTCTACCAGTTTTAGCCCTCTGTAACACAATGTAACGTAACGTGGAAAATCAACTTTGTCGGATGACCAAATAACATTATTGAAAATGACATCCATGTTTAGCCATTACATCCAAACACAAAGAAAAATATTACCGCTTTTCTTGAGAAACTTATATGTGGAGATCATATCTCCAGAGTCCACACAATAAGCCACAAATCACACATCTTCTGTTTTCAAATCACAGCTCGCATCTAATTTAATGTTATTTTTTTTTTTTTGCAGAAACTATGTTTTGAGAATATGCTCAATGTCAGCAATTACTATTCGTATCATCAAACTCCTTTCAGTCATCAAAACAAGCAGAGGTGCCGCATAAACCACTAAAGATTTGATGTATGCAAGGTACATAATTTTTGACAATTCTGTCGCCGACACACCTTAGCGAGATGACTGCGCGCAACAGTACCCTAGCACTCTTAATAATTTTATTCAAGCACTGTTAACATAGCATAATGTAAGATTTTTTTCACATTTCATATCGCGTGTGTAGATTAGAGAGAGAAGGCAAACATAGCTTGCAGCTAGTCAAAACTTATCATAACAGATATGATTTCACAGAGTTTTCAACCTTTGCCAGTTTTTCAATGTTTTCTCTTCACTTGTGCTAAGTGAGTCAGACAAAATGTGACATTTCATTTCATTATTAGCCAGGCAATATGCTATTAGCTAGATAGTCAAAACATATAACAAGCGTTATTTCACAGGAATTTTTTCTAACAAATATGCTTCCTTTAAGCAGTTCAACACATCAAACACCAGCAGTCCGCGAAATTCCCTTTAGTCAATAATCATCCTTTACAGTATTTCTTGACTAAAATAGCACTCCAAAACATAAGTGGTCATTTTTATTCTCACTGTCGCACTATAGTCAATAATTTGTTTCGCAGAGTGACAAGTTATGCATAGTGACGAGATTTCACGGTGAGCATAGTTTAAGAGAGTTCACACTGTATTAATTACGGTCATGGATATCTTATGTTATGTTTATGAAGATCATTACTTCTTATTTTTAACATTTTTCTTGCCCCCCAGCTTTTCAATCTTCTCTTATTCTTTTTCAAATAAAGTTTGCTTACTGTTTTCCAGTAGATTGGCTTCACATTACATATATTAATCAATTTTCAAATTCAGTTCAGTTTCTTTTCAATATCACAGCTTTGTTGTCCCCCTGCCAGTATCTAGTTCAAGACCTCTTATTATCAATGTCATTAATACTGCTATCATCAACCATGTATTGGATGTCTCAGACATTCAGTTAACAACGTAGTAAGTGTTTAATGAACGTGAGAATCACTTCATGTGCGCTCATTTTAGTTTAGTTTAAAGTTTTCCATCTTGAATTAATACTACTATCACCAACTATGTATTGGATAGCTCAGACATTCAGTTAACAACTCAGTAAGTGAAAATCACTTCATGTGAGCTCATTTTTAGTTTAGGATAAGGTTTTTCCATCGTGAAATACTATTACCATAAACCAGGTATTGGGTGGCTCTACCATTCAGTTTACAACTCAGTAACTGTTTACTGAACATTGTTACCCCTCCATGCGACCTCATTTTTTTAGTTTAAAGTTTCTCCATCGTAAAAAATAAAATATTACTATCACAAACCATGTATTGGGTGGCTCAACCATCCAGTTTACAACTCAGTAACAGTTAACAACTCAGTATTTAATATTAGTATCAAGACTATGTTTTTCCACATTGTCTTATATATATTTACTTTGCTTGGAATTTGTATGTGTGGAACATTGCTCACCTAAGGGAGAGAGAATGAACGGCACGTTTGAGCTATAGCGAGGACTGACCGTGATGTGTGTGTGTGTGTGTGTGTGTGTGTGTGTGTGTGTGTGTGTGTGTGTGTGTGTGTGTGTGTCTGTTTTACCACAGTGAATATGAAGCTATATTATGTTATGTCTACCAGTTGTTAAATAAACAATACGTTACGTTATGTGATACAAGAACTAAACAAGCTTGTGGTAATATTTTATTGTGTTTGGATGTAATGGCTAAACATGGTTTACATTTCATTATTCAGTCATCGGACAGAAAGTTGCTCGTTACTCTTAAAATGTTATTTGGGCAAAGAACGAAGTTACTATATTGATCACGTTACATTAATTATATTTGGGCAAAGAACGATGTCATCATGTTGGTCGTGTTACCTTACAAGGTTGTAAGGGTGAGAGTGATAGGGGCTCGAAAATTGACATTAGTCGTCCATCCTCTGGTGCGCTGTCAGTCTAAGTGAAATGGAAAAAGATACGTGAACAACGGCAGCAGGAGAAAGGAATTGATGTTACTTTCCCCAACTATTAAATGATCTGGAGAGAGAGAGAGAGAGAGAGAGAAGGAGAGAGAGAGAGAGAGAGAGAGAGAGAGAGAGAGAGAGAGAGAGAGGGAGAGAGAGAGAGAGAGAGAGAGAGAGAGAGAGAGAGAGAGAGAGAGAGAGAGAGAGAGAGAGAGAGAGAGAGAGAGAGAGAGAGAGAGAGAGAGAGAGAGAGAGAGAGAGAGAGAGATAGAGAGAGATATAGAGAGATAGATATAGAGAGACAGATATAGAGATAGATATAGAGAGATAAATATAGAGAGACAGATATAGAGATAGATATAGAGAGAGATAGAGAGAGAGAGATATAGAGAGATATATATAGAGAGAGAGATATAGAGAGAGAGATATAGAGAGAGAGATATAGAGAGATATATATAGAGAGAGATATAGAGAGATATAGAGAGAGAGATATAGAGAGAGATATATATACAGAGAGAAACCACTGACTGACTGACTGACTGACTGACTGCTAAGTATATCCCATGCAGTTGTGTTTACAACAAATTATGATTTGTTATAATAATAAGATTGAAGACCAGCTTATGACTGGATATTCTTAAAAAAATGCTATTTGAGCAAAGAATGATGATACCATGTTGGTCACGTTGCGATCCAAGGTTATACATATGATCAGAAAAAATACTAAAGGCTTTGCACAGAACATCTGGTCTGGGAAGGGTGAAGTGATACTTGATGGTTTGGGCTTGGATGGGGGTGGGAGGGGGTAGGGGTTTGGTGGGGGTGGATGGGGAGAGGGTAAGGCCATCCCATTACCTCGTCCATCTCACAACGTCTCAAACCGCCGCGAAGGTTAGACCTTAACGAGACGGATTGCCGTTTCATTCATTCAGGAGTCTTGTACATTCTGTGACATTGTCTTGCTATGATAACGCCGTTGTGTGATACAAGCTCTGCACAACAGTAATGGCTGTAGGAAGAAGAGATGATGGAGATTGAGTAAACATGCATACATTTCAATGATCACAGTTAACAAGAACAATTTGAAGGTAGAGATCGCGTCTCCGTGACGATGTGAAATGTTTCCCTCTTTTAGTAAACGCTAACCTACTGACTTTGACTGAGTTTACTAAGTGATGTGCCATGTGGTGACACTTCTCAGGTCGATGTGATGGTATGTGATCCTGGTCCGTACCACTCTAGAAGGTAAGGGGAAGAGGGGTGCCCCACTCTAGAAGGTAATGGAGGGGATGGAGAGGGGGCCCCCTGATGGTATGGGAGGGGTGGGGGTGATTGACGATGACAGGTGAGCCCCCTGCTGGTGGAAGTAAGACCCTAGCCCCCTCCTTAACGAATCGCAGTGGAGGTAGAGCCATGCTGGGGTGAACATCTCCAAGTCTTGTCTGAAGACATAGAAAAGCCATTAAGGCAAATGGACCACATCACTCCTCCTGGACTCTGCTCTCTCCTACCATCCTCTCCCACTTACGGCTTCCTGTAGGGGAAGGTAATGGTTGTCAAAACCACAAATGACCCCTGAGCAGTCTCACACCGAGGGGGACCTCCCCTCACCCTTCCATCCCTCCCTCCCTCCCTCACCCCTCCCCCCACCCCAAACAACATAACAGACTATGTTGGGACCCCTCTCACATACACTCAGCCTTTACATAGCTTACTTACTATCATCAAAACTATTATCTACACACAGGATTAAGTCTACAGCAAACACACATACATATTCATTTACTCTTTCCTCATATCCCACTCTTATCCTCGTATTTCTTACTCTACCACATAACCCACATACTCTCCTACATCCCCAACAACATGACCTCCCATCTTTCCTGACCACATACCTTAACACCGGACGCTCACACGCGTCCGACACGCGCCAAACTTCCGGGAAAATCCCCCCAAACCCTTTGGGACTAGATACCTGCGCGCCACCTGCCCCGCTGACACTCAAGAGTGCCACCTGGGCAGATGGCGCGCGCAGTTCTAGTCCTCATCTACACTACTATTCTTCACCCCTTGTTCTGCTATGTGAGGAGGCATAGGGTGGGTTTGAACACCTTGCCCTGCCTAGGATAGCAATGTGGCAATCTGTTCTTGGCTTTGTCTACTTTGCTGAGCATTCCACATGTCATCTACACAATTAACCCTCTTATCTCCTTGGAGATACAAAGCTTCAGCTTGGTTTCTCAGATCTTCCATTGTGAATTCACCCTGGGGCTGTATAGTCCCCATCCTCATGAGTAATTCTGGTATCATACTCAAGTCACTCCTGCTCCTTGCACTTGTCTACAAAGAGTTTAAGCTTAAAACTATGGTAATGTTGTAATTCCTTTCACGGCATGGTTACGGTGGCCACCGTAACTTTATTGAATAGCTTAGGGTGTCTGTTCTCCATAGACACCAAGCAACAAACGCATAGCTCCAAATATTAAAAAAGTTAGAATGTGTGCACACTAGGGCAGCTCTTGCACCCACTGTAAGCAAAATGGCGGTGTGCTTTCTTCTATCATGTGTAAGCTAGTTGGGAATTCCTATTCCCTGATAGGGGAGCCTGTCTTCACCCACCACAACCATCTCACACCAACATTTTTTCCCCCTCATAGGGAGTACTCCACTCCTGGTAACAGAGTCCTGCATCCTCTTGACATCAATGTACTCCTGTTGATGTACTGATGGTTTTGTTACCTAACTCGATATTCTTTGGATACCAAATAACAGAGTTGCTTCTTTCAAGCGCCACCACTTTAACATCAAGCAATGAGTTAGGGATTTGAAATAGCACTCTCTCACTGCGTTAAACATCGAAACCGTCATTTGTACATTTGCCAAAAAGTGTGTAAGATTTGTTTGATATTGACACATTTTCAATGTTAAAAAGACGACTTTATACAAATAGTTACAGTGTTACCTTTCTATAGGCAAATAAAAATGTTAGAGAAACGTGTTGTGTTTGCTGGGTAATCAACCCAAATATTATGCATCAGTAAGTAAATTGAAATTGTTTCCATACTAAAGGAACCATTACATCACATCTCGGACGAACTCATTACTTTTTCCACATATTATATAAATGTCCGCTTTGAAAATAAGTTACACATCTTTATTGCTTTAGTACAAACTCTAACTTTTGATTTAATACAAGATAATACATTTACGTTTCTGTTGTTTGCAATATGCGAGAACATAGATATTTGTTGTGCAAGGTGAGCGCAACATCTCTTTGTTTTCTCCAACACTGTGGCCCTTGTATTAGAGAACAAATATAGTTCAGGTATTAGTATATATGAACGATAAATAATCTATAACCAATTAGCCCCTAATGATGACCATATTCTGGGTCACAAGCAAGCACATTTTCATAATATCCAGTAACAATAACCTCAGCAGCTAAAGCAATTTAATCAGAAGTGGAATATAGAAGAGAGTAGTAAGGTTATATAATGACCTCTAGGGCAGGTCTGTTGTTAAAGAATTTCTCAGCCAAAAGTTGCCTCATTTAGGGATTTGGTAAATATATCGTTCTATATATGAAATTGTTTTCCAAGGTAAATTTAGACATATACCACACTGCATGATTACTCCATTTCGCGCTCTCCACGCACGAGCGCCCCCACTATCCAGGGTGGTTTTGGACTCTCTACGGGAGCGCACGGTAATTTTGAAAAGTGTATACTCTTTTCAACTTTATCACCTCAATTCTCGTCCTAAGTTTTTTTCATTTTGGTTTCAATGTGTTCGCAATGAAATTCCCATCAGAGGTATATGCATATAATGTCCAAAACCGCAGCGTGCTCCACCCGCCGACGTGATGAAAGCAGGCCGCGTAACCCTGAAGAGAGTGCCACACCACACCACCCCAAGGGGTGCCTGGCCTTCCATTAGAGAGCGCGGTAATACTGAGAAGTGTATTCTTTTCAACTTTGTCATCTCAATTCTCGTCCTAGGTTTTTGAATTTGATATCAATGTGCCCCCAATAGAATTCTCTACAGGATTAAAAACATATAAAGTCCAAAAGCCCGGCGTACCACCCACACAAAAAATGAGAAAGTGAGAGCATGTTACTCAGGACTGCTCAAGAGCAGTGAAATGGGTACACTCTTTTCACTTTGGTCCAATCAGTTCTCTCCTAGGTCTTTCATTTTGGTATCAATGTGTTCGGAATTGAATTCCCTACAGGAATAAATGCATATAAACTCCAAAAGCCCGGCATACCACACAGCAAACAAAGAAAGTGACATCGTGTTACCCCCGTGAGCGCTAATCAAACACAATAAAATGTGTATACTCTTTTCAGCTTTATATTTAATGCATATAAGGTCCAAAACCACAGCGCGCCCCTCCCACAGCCAAGTGCGAATGCAGGGCAAAGTCTTTAAATTTTGACGCCATACTTTGTCTTTAGTGGACATTTAGCTACTAAATTTTTGACTCCATACTTCGTCATTAGTGGGCGACAGTGATTATTATATAATAATATCCAGGGCAGGTCTGTTTTTAAGGAATTTCTCAGCCAGAAGTTGCCTCAGTCAGGAATTTGGTAGGTATATCGTTCTATATATGAAATATTTTCCAAGGTAAAATTAGTCGTATACCACACTGCATTATTACTCTAATATACAATGTATTTATTTTCATTATATTTACAACAGAGGAGGTCACTAGAAAGAAGATGCTTCAATATAGTGTTGTGAAGAGGAAACACAGGAGAGTAGCGTGTGTGGGCGCGGGTCTCCTGCTGGCCGCCTACTGCTACATCGCACACTCCAGCCCTCTCCTACACCAACCACTACCTCCCCTACACCAAACACTACCTCCCCTACACCAACCACTACCTCCCCTACACCAAACACTACCTCCCCTACACCAACCACTACCTCGCCACCCATCAACACCAGACGTGTCAAGTAGCATAACTACAAACGTAAGTCTCGTGGTCTCTTAAGTGCTCGGTGCCCATCGTCTCCCGAGAGAATTGTGTTCCTAGGGCGTTGTTGCTTTGTTTCAGGCGAGCAGGGAACATTTGTGTTGCTCTAGCACTGTATAAAGTGCCAAGTCTACTTTATGATGATGATTGGTCCTGATATATTGAAACAGAGAGTTTTGAGGTGTTTCAGTATTAATGTTGTTGACTGATTTGATTTGATTTGTTTTATGCACTTGTGTGATTGTTGATACCTAAACTAACTTAGCTGTGTGAGTGTTGAAACCTAACCTAACTTATTTGTGTGTGTTGATACCTAACCTAACTTAGCTGTGTGAGTGTTGATACCTAACCTTACTTAGCTGTGTGTGTGGTGATACCTAACCTAACTTAGCTGTGTGTGTGTGTTCATACCTAACCTAACATACCTCTGTGAGTGTTGATACCTAACCAAACTTAGCTGTGTGTGTGTTGATACCTAACCTAACTTTGCTGTGAGAGTTTCGATACCAAACCTAACATCTGTGTGAGTGTTGATACCTAACCTAACTTAGCTGTGTGTGTGTGTGTACTCACCTAGTTGTACTCACCTAGTTGTGTTTGCGGGGGTTGAGCTCTGGCTCTTTGGTCCCGCCTCTCAACCGTCAATCAACAGGTGTACAGATTCCTGAGCCTATCGGGCTCTATCATATCTACACTTGAAACTGTGTATGGAGTCAGCCTCCACCACATCACTTCCTAATGCATTCCATTTGTCAACCACTCTGACACTAAAAAAGTTCTTTCTAATATCTCTGTGGCTCATTTGGGCACTCAGTTTCCACCTGTGTCCCCTTGTGCGTGTTCCCCTTGTGTTAAATAGATTGTCTTTATCTACCCTATCAATTCCCTTCAGGATCTTGAATGTGGTGATCATGTCCCCCCTAACTCTTCTGTCTTCCAGCGAAGTGAGGTTTAATTTCCGTAGTCTCTCCTCGTAGCTCATACCTCTCAGCTCGGGTACTAGTCTGGTGGCAAACCTTTGAACCTTTTCCAGTTTAGTCTTATCCTTGACTAGATATGGACTCCATGCTGGGGCTGCATACTCCAGGATTGGCCTGACATATGTGGTATACAAAGTTCTGAATGATTCTGTACACAAGTTTCTGAATGCTGTTCGTATGTTGGCCAGCGTGGCATATGCCGCTGATGTTATCCGCTTAATATGTGCTGCAGGAGACAGGTCTGGCGTGATATCAACCCCCAAGTCTTTTTCCTTCTCTGACTCCTGAAGAATTTCCTCTCCCAGATGATACCTTGTATCTGGCCTCCTGCTCCCTACACCTATCTTCATTACATTACATTTGGTTGGGTTAAACTCTAACAACCATTTGTTTGACCATTCCTTCAGCTTGTCTAGGTCTTCTTGAAGCCTCAAACAGTCCTCTTCTGTTTTATTCCTTCTCATAATTTTAGCATCGTCCGCAAACATTGAGAGAAATGATTCGATACCCACTGGGAGATCATTTACATATATCAGAAACAAGATAGGACCGAGTACAGAGCCCTGTGGGAATCCACTGGTGACTTCGCGCCAATCGGAGGTCTCACCCCTCACCGTAACTCTCTGCTTCCTATTGCTTAGATACTCCCTTATCCACTGGAGCACCTTACCAGCTACACCTGCCTGTCTCTCCAGCTTATGTACCAGCCTCTTATGCGGTACTGTGCCAAAGGATTTCCGACAATCCAAGAAAGTGCAGTCCGCCCAACCCTCTCTTTCTTGCTTAATCTTTGTGACCTGATCATAGAATTCTATCAAGCCAGTCAGGCAAGATTTACCCTCCCTGAACCCATGTTGCCGATTTGTCACGAAGTCCCTTCTCTCCAGATGTGTTACCAGGTTTTTTCTCACGATCTTCTCCATCACCTTGCATGGTATACAAGTCAAGGACACTGGCCTGTAGTTCAGTGCCTCTTGCCTGTCGCCCTTTTTGTATATTGGGACCACATTCGCCGTCTTCCATATTTCTGGTAGGTCTCCCGTCTCCAGTGACTTACTATACACTATGGAGAGTGGCAAGCAAAGTGCCTCTGCACACTCTTTCAGTATCCATGGTGAGATCCCATCTGGACCAACAGCCTTTCTAACATCCAGATCCAGCAGGTGTCTCTTGACCTCCTCTCTCGTAATTTCAAACTCTTCCAAGGCCGCCTGGTTTACCTCCATTTCTCCTAGCACAGTGACCTCACCTTGTTCTATTGTGAAGACCTCCTGGAACCTCTTGTTGAGTTCTTCACACACCTCTCTGTCATTCTCTGTATACCTTTCACCGCCTGTTCGAAGTTTCATTTCCTGTTCTTTCACTGTTGTTTTCCTTCTGATGTGACTGTGGAGTAGCTTTGGTTCGGTCTTGGCTTTGTTTGCTATATCATTTTCAAAGCTTTTCTCTGCTTCTCTTCTCACCCTGACGTACTCATTCCTGGTTCTCTGGTATCTCTCTCTGCTTTCTGGTGTTCTGTTATTCCGGAAGTTCCTCCACGCCCTTTTGTTCAGTTTCTTCGCTTCCATATATGCCCTATTATACCATGGATTCTTCTGTTGCTTCTCGGATTTTTCCCTTTGGGCCGGGATGAACCTATTTACTGCCTCCTGACACTTTTGGGTAACATAGTCCATCATACCCTGTACAGACTTATCTCTGAGGTCTGTGTCCCAAGGTATTTCACTTAGGAAACTTCTCATCTGTTCATAATTTCCCTTTCGGTATGGCAGCCTTTTGATTCCTATTTCTTTTTTAGAGGAGATAAGTCCTAGCTCTACCAGGTACTCAAAGTTCAATGCACTGTGGTCACTCATTCCCAAGGGCGCTTCCATCTTAACTTCTCTTACATCCCACTCATTTAGGGTAAATATCAAATCAAGCATTGCTGGTTCATCTTCTCCTCTCATTCTTGTTGGTTCTTTGATGTGCTGGCTTAGAAAGTTTCTTGTTGCTACGTCCAGCAGCTTAGCTCTCCATGTTTCTAGTCCTCCATGCGGGTCTCTGTTCTTCCAATCTATCTTCCCATGGTTGAAGTCTCCCATAATTAGTAGTCCAGATCCATTCCTGCTAGCAACAGAAGCTGCTCTTTCTATTATGTTAATGGTGGCCATGCTGTTTCTATCATATTCCTGTCTAGGTCTTCTGTCATTTGGCGGTGGATTATATATGACTACGACTATAATTTTTTTCCCTCCATTTGTTACGGTACCTGCTATGTAGTCACTGAAACCTTCACAGCCCTGAATATCCATCTCCTCAAAATCCCAGCCTTTTCTTACCAGCAGAGCTACACCACCCCCACCTCTTCCTTCCCTCTCTTTCCTCATAACATAATAGTCCTGTGGGAACACTGCGTTTGTTATCGTTTTCGTGATCTTTGTTTCTGTGAGGGCTATTATGTCTGGGTTTTCCTCTAGTACTAGTTCTCCAAGCTCATTAGTTTTATTTGTAATTCCATCTATGTTAGTGTACATCGCTTTGAGGCTCACTTTCTTCTGTCCCTTCTCAAATCGCGTGTGTGTGTGTGTGTGTGTCTGTTGATACCTAACCTAACTTAGCTGTGTCAGTGTTGATACTGTCAGGGTTCACCCCACTCCTACCTGTGGCTGGGGTCGTCCCATGGGTCGCCCCTCAGTACAGGGCGCCACTGCTCGCCCTTGGGCTCCCCCAGTCAACTAAGGGCTGGCCTTATACACCCCTAGCGAGTGGGGAGGTTCAAGCTTCCTATAACTCACCTAAACCTGCCCGTCCTGACACTGGGACATTTTCTCCTGCTTTATCTAGTCTGTTCTGAGGTCGCCAGCTGGGTGTTTATACTCGTGTCCCAGCAACACGTCAGTGGTCTCATTAATTATCTTGGCTAAGGATGCAATATCACATGTAGTGCAAGTTGTCATAAAATGATCTCATATAAATATAGCCCTAGAGAATGGAGGCTCACTTAAACTCATCAGTTAGTTTAAAAGTTTACTGAAGAAAAAGCATATATACACATATAAATGCGCAAAGAAATGTCTATGTTTGGAATCGTCCACTGGCGGCAACACTCCTCGCTGCACGGCTTCTGGCAACACGGTCAGCTGTCTGGGTCCACCCGTCAGGAGGCGGGCACAAACCTCCCTCCGGCAACACGATCAGCTGACACCTCCAACTGTCAGAACGTCGTAACTTTCCCACGCCTCTAGCGATGCGACCAGCTGGGTGTTTCAGTTCGTTGCTGGCTCCTTGCACTGTGGTTTTGATACCATTCTAACTTTAACTGTGTGTGAGTGTTGATACCTAACTTAACACAGCTGAGTGTGGGTTGATAGCTAACCTAACTTAGCTGTGTGTGTTGATACCTAACTTAACTTAGCTGTGTGTGTTGATACCTAACCTTACTTAGCGGTGTGTGTGTGTGTGTCTGAGTGTGTGTGTGTGTGTGTGTGTGTGTGTGTGTGTGTGTGTGTGTGTGTGTGTGTGTGTGTGTGTGTGTGTGTGTGTGTGTGTGTGTGTGTGTGTGTGTGTGTGTGTGTGTATGTGTGTGTGTGTGTGTGTGTTGATACCGACCTGGAGCATACCTGAAGAGGGTTCTGGGAATTCTTCTAATCCCTGTGCCCACCCTGAGGCCAGTCTCGAATTGAATAACTTGCTCCAACAGGGTGTTGCTTGGAGCGGCTCACAGGTCCACATATCCACTACAGCCTGGTTGGTATGGCACTTCATTCAAGAACTTATCTAATTGCCTCTTTAATTCACTCACCTTTGTTCCAGCAACATTTCTAATGCTTGCTGGGAGGGTGTTGAACAGCTGTGGACCTCTTATGTTACGACAGTGCTCTCTGATTGTGCCTATGGAACCTCTACACTTCACTCGTTCTATTCTGCATTTCCTTCTGTATATTTCGTTCCAGTATGTTGTTATTCTTCTGTGCAAATTTGGTTCCTGACCTTCAAATATCTTCCATGTATTGTACATATTATTTGATACCTCTCTCGTCTCTTTTTCAATAAGTACATTTTGAGACCTTGGAGACGTTCCAAATAATTTAGATGTTCTATCGTTTCTCTGCGTGCCATATATGTTTTCTGTACTTCCCCAAATTCAGATATCTCTCCTGCTCTGACAGGGGAAGTGAGTACCAAGAAATACTCAAGACAGGAAAGCACGAATGAATTAAGCACCATTATTAGCATTGGTGTAGGGGTATCTGGATTTGACCGTTCTCATAATCCATCCTATCATTTTCCGGGCCGCCACTATATAAGCTCAGTTCTGTTCACTAAATGTCAGGTCGTCAGACATCAAAACTCCCAGATCTTTTACATGTTGCTTTCTGTCGGAAAATCCGACACCATTTAATAATATCAGGCAGATAATATTGCTGCTGTATTGTATAAACAAGTTAACCCATAGAAAACGTAACTTGTAGTGGAATTACCGTCTATAGAAAACGGAATATCATTACCACATACTATTTTAAATTCACCACCTATTATGGTGGGAATTATTCTTAAATACATTAGTCTTTGGACTTTACCATCATAAAACATCTCATATAAATTAACTTAATTATCAATATTAAAGTACATAAATGTGACCCTTCTATCACTTTCTGTCATCTGGACAATGTAAGCCAGGCGTCAGGGAGAGGGAGTGGGCAGCCATTGTTTATACTAGACCAGAGGCTCACGGGAGCAATTCGGCTCCTGTTAATTTTACTTGGACGAAGTGTTATGGAAACCAAAGGTGTACCATCATCAACACGCTGTCAACAAATTCAAGTTAAGTGTTCTACCGAAACCCATTTATCTATCATTAGTGGCCATTAATGTCATTGGATAGGGTGACCCGGTTAGAGCATAAGATCGCCTCATACTAAAGTTAATTAAGCCAGGTCTTCATTGTTCTATGTACAGTGTTTTCTCTGATATAGCTGTCATATATAGGATTCTGGCTTTACAGCTAGCGCCCTTTTGACAGGTCAAGACGAGGAAGCATGCTTTGTGCATCAGTTACTAGGGTGATGGAAGCTACCTCAAAGAGGGAAAATGTGGTGTCTACATCCTGGTTATACCTGGTGGACTAAGGCCTGCTGTACTATAAGATAAGGAACCTCTTCAATGTATGTAGTCTAATACTGTAGTTTGATTGGCTGCATATATATAAATTCAATTAATATAAACCCCCCCTAATGTGTAGAGGATCGATTTGTGAGATTATGAGATTATTGCAGAAATACAGTCCACTTATCATTATACAAATTGCTATTGAAGTATATAAATTAATGTAAATATAAATTCTATATATATTCATATAAATTAAATAAATATAAATCTCACAGGTCGGTTCCCACATAATTTGGTCATCTTCGAACCGGATGACGGATTATTTGATCCTTTGAACCCACATTTGGTCATCTTAGTACCGGATGAACCAGTTAGCCAGTGGATTCATTAAATATACTAGTGCAATGTGATTTAAACAAAGGCCAACAGTCAAAGACGGCGGCGTTGCCTCAAGCGAAGTTCACGAGCCCCGCTCAGTTCAGATCAGCCTCGTCAGCGGTTTCATGCACACCCACAGATTTGGTGGCGTGTTATTCTGTGAAATGACAGCGCTAATATTGAAGCCAGCCAAAGTAGTGGCTGTGGTCTTCGTGAGATTGTTCACGGATTTCGTGGTGTTAAATTTCGCGAGAGATTATCTACGAATTTTGTGGACTTTATTTCGCGAGGTCACTAATAATATTTAATACTTCTTGATAATATTAGAAGTTTTATAGAGGCTAATTAAGAGGCTATTATCAATAATTGATTATATTATTTCTCCAAAATAGAGAATTATTTAATATATATTGCACTAGTGATCACAGTATAATATTTACTAATTGCCAACCCACAACAGGGTAGGATATTATCATTGACTAGTTGAACTATTATCGTTCATCCTAGTCCCATTATTATCATAGTCAGTTGTATTATATTCAACAACCTAACACCATTAATGAATGGTCCAGACCCTATTTTGGGTGTAATTTTTATCAACTCGAGTTGAGTTGTGTATATATAATAATTTACTTATGATCATTACACCTATGAGTGATTAATTAGTGTCTCTACCATCCTAGGGTGATATAGAAGAGCTAACCTAAAGGTACTTCCATTGACACTGGTTTATCACTCAAATCATTAGTGTGTATGATTGTATATATATAATGTGTATTAATTTTAAGTGCTAACCTCTAGTAGAGGTAGGATTATCGCCTAGTGAGTGCAGCATTTACCCTAGGCTACCATCAGTACTTGTTCAGTATTATGAGCAACCCAAGTACAAGCCCCACAAGGCTTCACCAACTAGCCAGTATGGATAATGCAGGGAGAATGAGAAGAACCCTTGCAGGTCTTAAAGGCCACTTAACAAGACAGATCAAGAAATGTGAAGATTTGTCACAACAATCTCAAGTTGATTATGCAGACCTGGAAAGCTATTATCAAGCAGCTGCAGGTAAATTTGAGCAAATCAAATGCCAAATAGCAACATATGTGGCTGAACTTGCCAACACCAATTTATCAGAAACAGAAATAGACGACATTATGGTTGATCTTGCGAATTATGAAGATTACACTCAGGCCACGTTACAGCCTTACGTCAAATTAATTGCCCAGAGCAAGGCAACAGCAACAACAACAACAGTTGCATCTAATACGAGTCAAGCAGAAGCTCGACTCCCTCCAATTAATTTACCCACTTTCTCAGGAAAAGATGAGGAAGATTGGGACGAATTTTGGAACAAATTCGTTGATCTTGTAGACTCAAAACAATCTTTACCAAAGAGTAGTAAATTCTCTTATTTGCAAGGCCAATTATCAGGTGAGGCTAAAACAGTAGTATCCCATCTGAGATTAACTAATGACGGCTATGATCTGGCAGTAAAACTCCTCAAGGATAATTATGCTGATCCAGAAGTAAGAACATCACATTTAGTTCATGAGCTGTTGCATTTACCCCCACCGGAGGCTTCAGCTGATTCACTCCAAGTCTTCAAGCTGGAGGTAGAATCATTGATCAATGCCCTCAGCCTGACAGCAGATACAAACGGGGCTGAGTGGGTCTTGAAAATAATTGTCCAGGAGAAAATACCTAGGGACATATTGAGACAAATGAGTGCTCATTACAATAAAAGCATCTTATCCATGAGTGAAATATCTGAGGGTTTAAAGTCAGTAGTTCATCAATTACGAACACATGACAAATTAAAACCACCAAGTAAACCCTTAGAAACCAATAATAGTAAACCACAGAGTACCAAAGGTACTCCAAATCAATCTAGACAATATAATTCAACACCAAAGTGGAACAGTGGCAGTGTGGGTGTATATGCAGTGGGACCCTCCAAGCCTATAGTTACTGTGTCACCCAAGAACGTGACACCAAAGGGTACTGGAAGCTATGGAACATGTTTGTTCTGCAATGAGAAACATTCAATGTACCACTGCCCTAATTTTCCTGATAGTGACGCCCGTGTTGAGCGACTCAAAGATTTGCAACATTGCACGAGGTGCCTCAGGAAACATAACATCAAGGACTGTGAGGCCCAATTACACACCTGTAATAGGTGTAACAAAGGTCAGCACCATGCAGCATTGTGCAGAGACACCAAAACAACGTCTCCAAGACCCAAGGTGGAAGATAGCATTCCCACCTCAGTACAGTACTGCAAGGTGCAACCAACAAAGAGTGTCCAATCGGCGAAGTCTAAAGGTAATACGACTTTGCCTACTGCCCAAATTACCATCCTGAATAAGAGGGTCAAGGTCCATACCCGTGGGTTGTTTGACCAAGGATCCCAGAGAACATTTGTCACTAAAAGGTTGGCAGATGAACTACAATTAAAGCCTGTAGCCCAGACGTCATTCAACATCTCAGGGTTTGTGACAGATGCAGGACCTCAAGTCTACCAGGTGGTACAACCATCAGTACGTTTAGGCAGGTACGTCTGTCGAGTACAAGCCATTGTGGTGGACAAAATACCAGTAGACCTACAAGTTCAAGGTCTGAGTGCAACAGCCAAATTCCTGAGAAATAGAGGAATAAAATTGGCAGATAATATTAAATCTGATCACCTCACCGACTTCGGTCTCCTTGTTGGGACAGACTATTGCCATCGATTCATCGGTAGCCCTACTAAATATCAGGGCATAACCATGTTAAAGTTTGCAGGAGGTAAATTACTCTCAGGCCCAGTATCAAGCTTGAGGAGACCTATGCCAGCAGATAAACAATACCAGTAGAAATCTAAATTTGTCAGCTGATTATATTTCTCCAATACCATTATACTAAGGAGATTACAGCTGACTATACCAACAGAGGTTGATGTTAGTATCATCATTTAAAGCTGAAGATGAGTTCATGAGGCCTCAGTGGCAAATCAGTAAACAGTAGCTTAAACAGCTACAAGTCACTGCGACCAATGTTACTGAACCCACTGCAGTCTCAGAACCATACTTTACTTTAATGATGAGCTATTCAATCTTCTGAATCAATTAACTAAATTAAACCCCTATAAATCTGATGACTGATTTGATACATTTATTATTTAATCAAGATGTATTCCATGGGCCTCAGTGTTTATATATCAGTGACCAGTTACCTGAACAAACTTCAAGTTATATCTAATGTCACTGATCTCACTGCAGTCCCTGAATCATACTTGACTGTAGTACTTGATCACATTCAGTCTTCTGGGTTAAATAATATGTAATTAGGCTTGAATATTAGCCTTTCAAGAGATAACAGGGAAATGAAATCGCATTAGACTTCTAACCCCTGCAACTCTAGTACGGGACATCCGTCCTGTACGAACAGATGCACAAATGTGTGATTACTAACTACTAACATCAAATCTCATAATAATTCGAAAGAGGAGTATCGGTGTTCGTCTGTTCTGAATAGGACTTCGACCCGTGAGCAGCCCCTGGGGAATTATGTCGGAAAATCCGACACCATTTAATAATATCAGGCAGATAATATTGCTGCTGTATTGTATAAACAAGTTAACCCATAGAAAACGTAACTTGTAGTGGAATTACCGTCTATAGAAAACGGAATATCATTACCACATACTATTTTAAATTCACCACCTATTATGGTGGGAATTATTCTTAAATACATTAGTCTTTGGACTTTACCATCATAAAACATCTCATATAAATTAACTTAATTATCAATATTAAAGTAGAGTAAATGTGACCCTTCTATCACTTTCTGTCATCTGGACAATGTAAGCCAGGCGTCAGGGTGAGGGAGTGGGCAGCCATTGTTTATACTAGACCAGAGGCTCACGGGAGCAATTCGGCTCCTATTAATTTTACTTGGACGAAGTGTTATGGAAACCAAAGGTGTACCATCATCAACACGCTGTCAACAAATTCAAGTTAAATGTTCTACCGAAACCCATTTATCTATCATTAGTGGCCATTAATGTCATTGGATAGGGTGACCCGGTTAGAGCATAAGATCGCCTCATACTAAAGGTAATTAAGCCAGGTCTTCATTGTTCCATGTACAGTGTTTTCTCTGATATAGCTGTCATTTATAGGATTCTGGCTTTACAGCTAGCACCCTTTTGACAGGTCAAGACGAGGAAGCATGCTTTGTGCATCAGTTACCAGGGTGATGGAAGCTACCTCAAAGAGGGAAAATGTGGTGTCTACATCCTGGTTATACCTGGTGGACTAAGGCCTGCTGTACTATAAGATAAGGAACCTCTTCAATGTATGTAG
This sequence comes from Procambarus clarkii, assembly GCF_040958095.1. Lineage (NCBI taxonomy): Eukaryota > Metazoa > Arthropoda > Malacostraca > Decapoda > Cambaridae > Procambarus > Procambarus clarkii. The sequence goes on from NC_091151.1 coordinate 34,138,925, forward strand.
TCTAATACTGTAGTTTGAGTGGCTGCATATATATAAATTCAATTAATATAAACCCCCCCTAATGTGTAGAGGATCGATTTGTGAGATTATGAGATTATTGCAGAAATACAGTCCACTTATCATTATACAAACTGCTATCGAAGTATATAAATTAATGTAAATATAAATTCTATATATATTCATATAAATTAAATAAATATAAATCTCACAGGTCGGTTCCCACACTTCCCTTCTATGAGTAGGTCTGATTGTGTCCTGTACCCTGTGTTTTGTTTAACTTCTTCGTTTTCACCATACCTAAGTACCTGGATCTTGTCACCATTAAACATCATGTTGTTTTCAGTTGCCCAATCGAAGATCTTATTAATATCCGCCAGCAGTTTTTCAGATTTTTCTACAGAGGAAATTTTCATGTTGATTTTTGTATCATATACAAAGGATGACACGAAGCTGTGACTAGTATTTTTGTCTATATCCGAGATAAGAATGAGAAATAGCAGCAGTGCAAGGACTGTGCCATGGGGTACAGAGATTTTCACTGCACTTGGGCTTGATCTTATTTAATTGACCGTCACTCTGTGCATTCTGTTTGGCATAAAGTTGAAAATCCAGTGCGCCCAGTTTACCTGTTAATCCTATAGATCTAATTTTTATTGTCTATCACTCCATGGTCACATTTGTTGAATGCCTTTGCAAAGTCTATGTGTACAACATCAGCATTTGGCTTTTCTTCTCAGGCTTCTGTGATTTTGTCATAGTGGTTGAGTAATTGTGACAGACAGGATCTTCCCGCTCTAAATCCATGTTGTCCTAGGTTGTGTAGTTCATTATTTTCCATAAAACTAGAAATCTTCTATCAACAACTTTTATTATTTGCGAGGTTAGTGGAACTGGACTATAATTTTTTGTCAAAGCTTTACTTCAAAGCTTTAGAAGGCAAAAGCTTTTGCCAAAGCTTTTGCCTTCTGCAGAGAAGCTATATTTGCAGATTTAAGTTCTTCTGGGTACTCTCTGGTATCCAGGATCTTTCTCCATATTACACTGAGCACTCGCGCTACTGGTGCTTTACATTTCTTTATGAATATTGAATTCCATGAGTCAGGACCAGGGGCTGAGTGCATGGGCATGATGTCAATTTCTCTTGCAAAGTCTTCCGAGTTCGTGTTGATATCCGTTATATTATCTGCAGCTTGGATGCCATTCATAAAGGAGCTGTCTGGATCTTCAACTTTCATGTTGTTTATTGATATGCTAAATATAGCCTCATACTGGCTTCTTAGAATTTCACTAATTTCCTTGTTGTGCTCTGTGCATGCATCTTCAGATGTAATTAAAAGTCACTTTCTGGCAGAGGTCTTTTAATTTGATTTTGCCTATGTGAAAAAATATTTTGGATTTTTCTTTAACTCTTGTGTTTCTTTCTGTTCCAATTCCATTTACTGAGACTCTGATGATCACTTCAACGTTTGTTCTATTTCTTCGATCTCCCAGTTAATATTTATTCTTCTTTCTTGTGATAGTCGTGTCTGTTTAAGTATTTCTGTTATTTATTTTCCTTCTCCAGTTCAGTTATCTGCGTTGTCATTCTAGAGTGGTCCTCTTTCTCATCTTCCCCACAGGCACATGCCACAAGCAGATCTTGTATGCTTCAGCTGTCAGTTGAGCTATTCCTTGTGAGGGTGTTTTGTCACTTAAGACCGTCTCCCCTTGAATGTTTGCAAGGTCTATATATATATTTTCCAGTCGATTCTCTTATTGTTGGAATTTAATTGATTGAATACCCCTCTTTGCATGTTGGTTCTCTTGAACCTACTGCCATTATTAATGTTAGTTTGCACTTCAATGAGTTTATGGACTGAGTATATAGTAACTGAAATTGTAATGTCTCTGATATTCATTATTGTTTGTGTATAACAGGTCTAGTGTGTTTTCGTTCCTAGTTGGTTCTGTAAGCTGTTGACTGAGCGAAAATTTGTCACAGACCCTCAAAAGTACTGTGACCTGTGGTTGATTATTTCCCGGTTGGTTCAATACTATGATATTTTTGTTTGCCATTCTCCATCTTAGACTTGGTAGATTGAAGTATTCAATGAAGATAATATCTGGAACTGGGTTTGCTAGGTTACCAAGGAGTTTTTTTTAATTTGTCTGATCTGGGAATTCCTCAACCTTTGTATCTGGCGGTTTATATATTTAGAATAATAATTAGATATATTTTGTCTACCTTAATTCCAAGTACCTCTACCACCTCATTGACTGAGTATAGTAGCTCTGTGCATACCAGATCATCTTTAATATACAGACTTACTCCTCCATTTAACTAAGTTTCTCTATCACATCTATATAAATAATAATTTGGAATCCAAATCATGCTATGCATGTAATCTTTCGTATGAGTTTCTATGAATACCCTAAATATTGAGTTTGACTCTTTGAGGAGGTCATTTATGAACTGATCTTTATTTCTTGATTTTGACTTTATGCCTTGTATGTTTGCAAATATGAATGATTTTACCATATTGCATGTCACTTCTGGACGATTTTGGTTATTCTCCCCCTCTCCACCCAGATCCAGGGAGTGCTGTTCGGGCAATGGTTCGTCCAGTTTTGGTAGTGGCACTGGGGAGTTATGTGTAGTTGGGGAGTGAAGTATGTGTTTGCCTGATGACGAATTGTAGACCAATTTTAGGCATTTCCCCTCCCCATCTGTACTCCTGCAAAGTTTCTGTGTACCTGTCCCTTTCTCTGTTTCTGCCTGCTTCTAAGAAATTTCCAGGATTATTATACTGGATCTCCTCTTTTCTCTAGCGCTGTGTACTTCTCACAAGGAAATCAGGGCACTGATGATCATAATATTTTCTCTGATTAATTGAGAGATTGCATAGCTTAGGGTGGAAATATTTGCACTCTGTTCAATAACGACATCTACCCATCCCTAACATGTTTTGGCATTTTCAGGGATGCATGAATGTGAATTCTGTGCCTCTGGTCTCATATCTGCACTTTTTTGCATAATATCTGCAACAATTTTCTTCTGTGATTTTGGTTATTTATACTTGTTTATACTTGTGCGTACCATGGCCACCTCTGGCCAAGAGGCTAACGCCAAAACTACCCACTACAGACGACTACAGACTACCCCAAATCAGTTCTGTTTTGGGGTAGTCTGTTTATTGCCCTAACTTTTTCCTTTCCGTATTCTTTCTCGGTATTGCTCTCATCTTTCTCCTTTTTGCTCTCGTCTTTCTCATTCTTGCTCTCATTATTCATATTACCAATTGGCTCTTCAATATTGCCATCGTTTTTGCGTACCTCGACACAATGTCCTTCCACATTGCTAATTTTGCTCTCTAAACTATCAGTCCCTAGATTGTGTTCTGTGTTCATTGTTGTTTTTATACAATCCAACCCGTCCTCGACTCAAGTCCATTACCTCCAGCGGTCGACCCCATGGTCACATTCATAAATTTTAACATGCTGTTCATTCAAAACGTGAATTTTCTCAAATATAAATTAATATCATAATATGTTAGCATATTGTGCATATATAGGCATTGGTTAGGTTAGGTTAGGTTAGGTGTTTAGGTTCTGTTGGGGATTATTTGTATTTAAAGTATGTGGATGAAGCATTTATAGCATAGTGGTATGAACAAAATTCGTCTGCGAAGCACTTGTTCCGGAAATATTCGAACGTCATCAGTTGTGAATCGTATGTAATCCGTTATCTTTCATAAACAGGTGGTTTGGCGGGAGCATGAAATCACTTTTGTGTCTTTGTTTGGAGGACAGGCTGCACAATCTACATATATTTCTAGTAGCTTTTGTGTGAATGGTAGCCTATGTGCTTCAGAAATGTCTTTCATTAGTTTGGTGATGTTTTCCCATATCAGTCTATCATTGTGACAGATCCAGTAAGGACCTTGTCTGTTTGCATAGTGTGTAGGTATTTCTGTACAACTCAGGTGAAACCTTGTGATACAAATGTTACATACAATCCCTACAACACTCTACCGAAGTGTTCTAATGCAGTTGCCACACACTTCTATGTTGGGTTTGTTGCGTGGAGGTTGTTCGTTCCCCTATTTGTGATTTATCGTTTTTATTCCTTGCTGTCTGTACTTTTTTATTATTTGTAACTATGTATATAATTATGTAATCAGACCTTTTGTACAGATTCTTATCGAATGGTACAGAAAGGTAGTCCACCTTGGTAGACAGTCACACTGGTAGGCAGTAGCCCTTGTAGACAGTCACACTGGGATGTATTTGACGGCCGTCCTGTCCCAGGGATCCGAATCACGAAGTAGTTACACAAGCACTTACGAACCTGAATATCTTGTCTCAATCATTGGTGGCTTTGTTTACAATTATTAAACAGTTAATGAGGCTGTTTATAACAATAACAACTGTTGATTGGGAAGATTTTCATGCTTGTTGACTGTTCAATAAATGTAACCAAAGATTGAAGAAAGATGTACACGTCCGTCCTTATGTAAAAGCTTCGTGAATTTGGCCCCAGGTCACAGCCCGTCCTCCAAACAAAGATCCAAAAGTGATTCCATGCGCCCATCCCCTGTTTATAAATGAATAACGGTTTACACACGACTCTCAACTGGTTTCGTTCGGACACTTCTTGAACAAGTGCTTCAATGACGAATTTTGTTCGAACTTCAATGTTGTAAATGCTTCACCTACGTACTACAAATACAAATAATCGCTAACAGAACCTAAACACCTAACCTAACCTAATCTTTGCCCTAACCAATATGCTAATATAATATAATATTCATTTATATTTTAGAAAATTCCCGTTTTGAATAAACAACATGTTAAAATTTATGAATGCGTCTGTGGGGTCGACCACTGGATGTAATGGACTTAAGTCGCGGACGGGTTGGGTCGCTAGATGGATGTGACGAGTTCCCAGTTACTTGATCTTATAATAATATTGTCCTATTGACTATTATCATAAGACATTTTTTGCTTAATTTCCATCTAGCAATATTTTGTGATTTACAATATTATTAGTTACCAGATGCACATCTCCGTATTACATTATATATTCGCTACTGTATTTTCATCGAGTGACTACCCAGGTCAAGCCTTTTGGTCGCTGTATACAGAGACTAGGAATGTGATGCTCCTTTATTTCACTGAAATCTTACCAATTTTCCACATGACAATTTTCCTACACTTTCCGACTTTTATGTCTGTTGTGTTACCCTTCACTATTTACTGTATCACTGCTAACTATAGTTCAAGTACACCAAGATATATATCTGTAAACATTGGCCTCGTGGCACCATGCTCCAATGTGGTCTGGTGTTGGTGGTTATTTTCTATAACACAAAGTTATAGTCGGTCACTCTATTTTTTCTTTCCTGAGTGTGGTTATACACTTTGTGATAACTGTGATTCGTTTTCCATCACTGTAATCTTAAATTAATATGTCCGAGTATATCTAGTTTTTTGAGCGGAATGCGCTAACCCACGACCCTCCCACACACAACCTATTCTAACTTAGCTGTGTGTGTGTGTGTTGTGATGATAATCTCTTTCAAGAGAGACTGAACCTGCTCTTCCCTATATCATTCACGTCATTCTACAAGAACAAGATACTATATTGAAGATACGTCCACCAGTATCGCCAAACGTTTTGCCCAGGAAGCAAAGCGTACCTTGCACCACCTGACACGCCGGCTACCCTCCCGCCGTCAACGAGCAAACTACCCATTCTCCGCCTGCCTGCTCCTGATTGGCTGGTGTATCGCCGACCGCACCTGCACCTGCACTCACGCCTTCTACCTAAGTCGACGTCTGGGCCAGCTCACGACGTATTCCTCAGAATATCTCTGTGCTCTTAGAAGTTGACATCTCTCTCTGGTAGACTAAGCCCTGGCTGTCGTGTACTAAGGGAGGTGGCAGCTTTAGCCAGTATTCTCAGCACCTGATTAATATTTTTATTGTCTTGCACTTCATTTTGTTTTAGAGTAAATTTTACATTCATTAATTATTCATGTTGTTTTGTTTGTTGACTTGTTTTGAATTTTACGTAAGCCAAGGGATTGTCTTTGTTCATATCTTGTTTTCTAAAGTAATTAAAATTTCATTGTTTGTATTTTGTGTTTTGTGTGTCTTCCCATTACCTTACCACAGACAAACAGGCAAGCAGTCTCTTTTTTTTTCTGTAAGTGTGACAAGGCATTGCCCCCTGCCATTGGAGGACTGCCGAACATCAACACTCCATCACTTTACCATCACAGTGTTGATACATAACCTAACTTACCTGTATTTGTGTTGATACCTAACCTAACTTAGCTGTGTGTGTGTTGTGACTATAATCTCCTTCAAGAGATTGAGCCTGCTCTTCCCTCCAAAAATACGTCGTTACATCTATATAAAACTACTATGGAAGAAATGTCCAACAACGACAACAACACCAGCAAGGCTTGCCAGAGCGCAAAACGTATGCAGCCAGGAACACCTGCTCAGCCTCAAACCGCCAAACTACCTGTCTTGCTGCCGGCTCCTCGCTGATTGGCCGCCGGTCTGGCTGCAACTGCACTCCACCCACCATACTACTTGATGTCTGAGGCCGCCACGACCTCAGTCCTCAGAATATTCAGTGCTTTTATACAGTTAACACTTCTTCCTGGTAGACTGAGCTCTGGCTTACGTGTACTAAGAGAGGTGATAGCTTAAAGCCAATATTCCTGCACCTCTCATATTATTATTATTGCACAGCTTGTTATTGCTCACTTGTCTTAACGTAACTTTTCCTTGTGTCATTTAAATATTCTTATTATTTTGATTGATTGATTTTATTATACGAATTTGTATGTCCATTTTTTTCATGTTTTGTTTATTTAACGTAATTAAAATTTCATTGTTAAAATTTACTTGTGTTTTGTGTGTCTTCTCCTTACCTTACCACAGACGAAGTTCCAGATTTTCTATTTTTTTTTATTCTATGTGACGAGGCCATACCCCTAGCTTTGAACAGCCGAACACCAACGCGTTACCATCACATATTATATGGGGGCCTGTCCGGGAGTTTCACTCAGGTACTGGTGCCAAGTGGTAATTTATGGTAAGCGTATTTAACTTTGTTATCGTAGCTTTTACTATTTTTCATATTCAATTTCATTTTTTATATGGTGCGGTGTATTGTGCATTACGAGAGTAACATATGGTGAAGGTGAGACAACTTTGGATTACGTGATGACTGTAGGCCGCAGTCATACTCTTAATTGGTCATCTCTCCCTCCGTGTTATTACTCGTGTTTACCATCTTTGTCCCTTGGATATTTCTCATTTTGACAGATCATCATATTGGTACCCTGGTACTGTGGTCTGCCCCGGGTCAAGAGTACCCAATCTTCTGCAATCTGACTGTAGGAGGACAAAGAGGGCCATAGTTCGTCTAGCTCGAACTTTAGTTGCTGAATTGGGACCTCAGCAGCAGTTCTCGTCACCAGTTGACACCTCGCACCTCTACACGTCAGTCAGAGATGATGATACATACAACGGTAGGGAATTAGCTTACTTTTTCAGAGCACAAAAGTTCGCTAATTCTGTAAGTATCATATTAAATTCAGTAGGAAAAACTTGCTTTATGTCCTATAGAGACTCGGCAAGGTATGCCTACATCCTTGGACTACCAATTTTACTTTTGAGGCAATTAACTGTTTCATTTGTTTTCGAAACTCTGTTTCATTTGTTAGTAGGATTTTCTTGCCCTTATCCTCTTACATGAGTACCGGGTACAAGATTTCCTGCGCCTTTGATTTAAATTAATCATTTAACATCTTGTACTTAACTTTAATTGTTAAAGATCCCACAGGATAGGTACCAGTTGCCACGTTGTCCTGTTTCTGACATTCACTATAACTGAATATTCGTGTATATTTATTTGCTAATTTCACCATGTTTCGTCTCCAAGCTTTCCGTGCAAATCCAGCAGGTGAAATAGGGACTTTAAGTCGTGCCAAGAGGACTGAATTACAAACTCTTGCACATGAGTATCAACTAGAAGTTCCCTACCAAGCCAACAAAAATGACCTACACAACCTGTTGCTGGATTACTATTTAGAGCAAGGTAAGATAGACTCTGAAACTCATGAAACTTACTATATTGCAGATAAAAATGACTTGGCGACGATGAAACTCAAACTAGAGCTGGCCAAGATTGAACGTGAGCAGCAAAGGGAAGCCCGCGAACAGCAAAGGGAAGCCCTCGAACAACAAGAACGAGCTGCTACCATACGAAGGGAAGAACACGAACGTGAGGCTGCTTTGAGGAGAGAAGAACACGAACGTGAGATCGCATTACTCCGTGAACGTGAACGAGTACAGCTTGAAACCAAACAACGCGAGTTGGAGATGCAACGCGAACATGACAAGCAACAAGCGACTCTGGCTCTAGAGTGTCGTCAACGCGAAATCGCTTTGGAAACTTCACACTTCACTCAACGCCAGCAAGCTACTGCCAATCTTCCCGTCAGTTTTAATATATCACATGCAAGTAAGTTAATGCCATCCTTTGTAGAAGCAGAAGTTGATGTGTTTTTTACCACCTTTGAAACCCTTGCTAATCAACTCAGTTGGCCTGTCGACCAATGGGCCACACTTCTCAGAGTCCATCTTACAGGTAGAGCTGCAGTCACACTCAGTACTCTGGCGTCTGAGAATGACTACCAGACTCTGAAACAAGCAGTGTTGGACGCCTACCTACTTTCCACAGAAAGTTATAGAAGGAAATTCCGTGACCACCTGAAGGCAAGTACCACTACCTTCCTCGAGTTTGCTAACACAAAACGGAGATATTTCATGAAATGGCTGGAAGCAGCACATGTCTCTACTTTTACAGAACTCATCAACCTGATGCTAGTTGAAGAATTCTTGAGACGTGTGCCGCCTCCTGTCCGCCTCTACTTAGCAGATAAAGAAGAAACCGACTACCTGAAGTGTGCTAAGTCGGCTGACACTTACAGCCTCATCCACCGGCTGACACCCGAACCATCCTCCAGTAAGAAGTCGTGGTACAGTTACGAGAAAGTGAGCCCCGATCAAGCTGGTTCGCAATTGTACTGCAAGTATTGTAGACTCTATGGACATACCATAGACAAGTGTGGTAAGTCTCAATACAAGGGAACCACTGACCCACAGAAACCCAAACCAACTCCTCCTAAGTCCGGTAAGCCTGTGATGAATGTTGGTGTTAATGTTAATGATCTTTCTCTTTTCAGTAACCACCTGTATACTGGAACTGTCTCTGCCAACGGTTCAAATCCGGAGGGACGTTTCAAATTGAAGATCTTGAGGGACACAGCGGCTCTTCAATCGATCATCTTGAAGTCGGCTGTGCCCAATATCGTCTACACCGGAGAAACTGTCTTCATCACTGACCTCACTGCTACCACTCCATACCCTCTCACCAGAGTCCACCTGGATTGTCCCTACGTGAAAGGAGAAGTCCAAGTCGCCGTCAGGGAAAAGCCTTTTCCCATGCCTGGAGTGCAACTTCTCCTAGGCAACGACTTGGCAGAAGACCTGCAACCGACCAACCTGATCGTCATGGACAAACCCCAGGTGTGTAACTCTGTGCCAAGTAACCCTATTCTAGAGTATTTTCCAGCAGAGGTTCAAGAGAGTGATGAAGTTTCTCCTCCGGTTCTCGTGACCACCCGTGCACAAGCCGCACGTCCACAGCCAGCTGACTCTACTGCTACCGCTGTCCCTCAAGACCCTCAGAAACTACCCCCGAATCTGACCAAGTTGGAGTTCCGTAAGTTGCAGAGGGAAGATCTTACTTTAACACCATTGTTTTTCCAGGCTGAGACTCAACCCGACAGTATTCCTGGGTTCTTCCTAGAGAACGACTTGCTCTACCGCAGATATAGACCCAGTAAACTGAAGGAGGAGGACGATTGGGCCAACATCGAACAACTTGTGATTCCTACCAGCCTGCGGCCCACTATTCTACACCTGGCCCACGGAGCATTCTCCCACTACGGCTTCAACAAGACTTACCATGGAATTCGTCAAGACTACTACTGGCCAGGTATGGTAAATAGCGTCAAACAGTACGTAAAACAGTGTCATACATGTCAGATGGCAGGCAAACCGAACATCTCCATTACCCGAGCGCCACTGATTCCCATACAGGTGCCTGCGGAACCTTTCCACAGACTCATAATAGACTGTGTTGGTCCTTTACCTCGGACCAGTTCAGGTAACGCCTACATCCTAACCATCCTGTGTCCTACCACCAGATTTCCCATAGCAGTTCCAGTGAAGAACATCACGGCTGCTACGGTTGTAAAACATCTATTGAAGATCTTCACTCAATACGGATTTCCCAGGGAGGTACAGAGCGACTGTGGCACCAACTTCACCAGTGATCTCTTCAAAAGGACACTGGAGGAGTTCAACATCAAACAGGTATTGTCCAGCCCCTATCATCCTGCTTCACAGGGTTCTCTTGAACGTAGTCATCAGACAATCAAAGCACTCTTGAAAAAGTTTTGTAGTGAAACCTCTAAGGATTGGGATAAGCAGATTGACCTTATAATGTGTATTTACAGAAGTCTCCCCAATGAGTCCCTAGGAGTATCTCCTTATGAGATGCTCTACGGCCGTAAGTGCCGTACTCCCCTTAAGGCTTTCAAAGACTCTCTCAGAGATGCCACCTTCAGTGAGCATCAGAATGTGCCCCAGTTTCTTCAAAACCTTCAACACATTCTAGAGAGAGTCCACCGCTTTGCCCATGATAATCTATTGAAAGCCCAGGAGAGGATGAAGACTCATTATGACCAGACCAGCAAAGTAAGAAAATTCAAGCCGGGAGACTTCGTCCTAGCATACTTCCCTATCCCAGGTTCACCTTTACAAAACAGGTTTTCAGGATCCTACCGCGTCAAAGAGTGCAGAAATAACAACAACTACGTCATAGAGACTCCAGATAGGCGGCGGACGACCCAGCTGTGCCACGTCAACCTCCTGAAGCAATATAATGGTACTCCTCCCACTGTTCTGATTAACTGTTCTACCTTCACAGAACCCTACATCCAGAGTGAGACCTTCCCAGCTTCTCCTCCCGAAAGCACTGACAAGGAGTCAGCACTTTCTAATTCCGAAATCCTTAATGATCTTCCCAAATACTTTCAGGAAAATAATAGTGCTCCTTTGCCATATTCTAATTCCACTCTCACCTCGTCAGATAAGCCCTTCATCCTCCATGTCGACGCCAGTGGTACCGACGTTGGTGGTGTCGTGATGCAGCAACGAGGCGAGGAGAATACACCTGTCAGCGACTACTGCTACAAGGAACTACGGAACAATTGGCAAGGAGCTACTCTTCATCATCCTGAAGCTCCAGCACTTCACTCCACACCTGAAAAGTGCTCGGTCCACCATCAACACGGACCACACCATCCTACACCTCCTGCAGCACGCCCACTTCTCATCTCAACGTCTTCTACTATGGGCTTGCTAACTGCAGAAAATCCACCTGGAGACACGCTATACCAAGATTCCGACAACATCTTAGCCCATGATCTCTCCAGAGTTTATGAAGTAGAAGCGACTCCATCTATTACTCCACCACATAACGACGTACTTCTTCCAGAACCGCAGGCTTCGGGGGAGAGTTGTGACGATAATCTCCTTCAAGAGATTGAGCCTGCTCTTCCCTCCAAAAATACGTCGTTACATCTATATAAAACTACTATGGAAGAAATGTCCAACAACGACAACAACACCAGCAAGGCTTGCCAGAGCGCAAAACGTATGCAGCCAGGAACACCTGCTCAGCCTCCAACCGCCAAACTACCTGTCTTGCTGCCGGCTCCTCGCTGATTGGCCGCCGGTCTGGCTGCAACTGCACTCCACCCACCATACTACTTGATGTCTGAGGCCGCCACGACCTCAGTCCTCAGAATATTCAGTGCTTTTATACGGTTAACACTTCTTCCTGGTAGACTGAGCTCTGGCTTACGTGTACTAAGAGAGGTGATAGCTTAAAGCCAATATTCCTGCACCTCTCATATTATTATTATTGCACAGCTTGTTATTGCTCACTTGTCTTAACGTAACTTTTCCTTGTGTCATTTAAATATTCTTATTATTTTGATTGATTGATTTTATTATACGAATTTGTATGTCCATTTTTTTCATGTTTTGTTTATTTAACGTAATTAAAATTTCATTGTTAAAATTTACTTGTGTTTTGTGTGTCTTCTCCTTACCTTACCACAGACGAAGTTCCAGATTTTCTATTTTTTTTTATTCTATGTGACGAGGCCATACCCCTAGCTTTGAACAGCCGAACACCAACGCGTTACCGTCACAGTGTGTTGATGCCTAACCTAACTTAGCTGTGCAATACCTACCGTAACTTAGATGTGGGTGTTGATACCTGACCAAATGTAGTTGTGTGTGTGTTGATACTTAACCTAACATAGCTGTGTGTGTGTGTACTTATCTAGTTGTGCTCACCTAGTTGAGCTTGCAGGAGTTTAGCTTTTCCTCTTTGGTCCCGCCTCTCAACCATCAATGTACTGGTGTATAGATTCCTGAGATTCTCGAGCTCTATCATATCTATATTTGAAACTCTGTATGGAGTCAGTCTCCACCACATCACTTCCTAGTGCATTTCATTTTCTAACTACTCTGTCACTGATATAGTTTGTTCTAATGTCTCTGTGGCTCATTTGGGTACTCAGCTTCCACCTGTGTCCCCTTGTGAGTGTACCACTCATGTTAAATAACCCCATCCTTGTACTTTGTATGTGGTGATCATGTCTCCCTGAGCTCTTCTGTCTTCCAACGACGTGAGGTGCAGTTCACGCAGCCTTTCCTCATAAATCATGCCTATTAATGCTGGAACTAGCATAGTGGCATACCTTTGAACTTTTTCAAGCTTTGTCTTGTGCTATACAAGGTATGGACACCCAGCTGGGGCTGCATACTCCAGGATAGACCTTACACACGACACATACAAGGTTCTGAAGGATTCCTTACACAGGTTTCTGAAGGCAGTTCTGATATTTGCCAGCCTCACACACGACGAAAACGATTTTCTTTTGATTTGGGCTTCAGGAGACAGGTTTGGCATGATATCAGCTCCTAGATCTTTCTCTCTGTTCGTGTCGTGAAGGACTTCTTCTCCCATTCAGTATTATGTACATGTGTGTGTGCACGAGCGTGTGTATTCACCTAGTTGTGCTTTGGGGGTTGAGCTCTGTTCTTTCGGCCCGCCTCTCAACTGTTTCTACTACTACTTTTTTCACACCAAACACACACACACACACACACACACACACACACACACACACACACACACACACACACACACACACACACACACACACACACACACACACACACACACACACACACACACACACACACACACACACACACACACACACACACACACACACACACACACACACACACACACACACACACACACACACACACACACACACACACACACACACACACACACACACACACACACACACACACACACACACACACACACACACACACACACACACACACACACACACACACACACACACACACACACACACACACACACACACACACACACACACACACACACACACACACACACACACACACACACACACACACACACACACACACACACACACACACACACACACACACACACACACACACACACACACACACACACACACACACACACACACACACACACACACACACACACACACACACACACACACACACACACACACACACACACACACACACACACACACACACACACACACACACACACACACACACACACACACACACACACACACACACACACACACACACACACACACACACACACACACACACACACACACACACACACACACACACACACACACACACACACACACACACACACACACACACACACACACACACACACACACACACACACACACACACACACACACACACACACACACACACACACACACACACACACACACACACACACACACACACACACACACACACACACACACACACACACACACACACACACACACACACACACACACACACACACACACACACACACACACACACACACACACACACACACACACACACACACACACACACACACACACACACACACACACACACACACACACACACACACACACACACACACACACACACACACACACACACACACACACACACACACACACACACACACACACACACACACACACACACACACACACACACACACACACACACACACACACACACACACACACACACACACACACACACACACACACACACACACACACACACACACACACACACACACACACACACACCACACACACACACACACACACACACACACACACACACACACACACACACACACACACACACACACACACACACACACACACACACACACACACACACACACACACACACACACACACACACACACACACACACACACACACACACACACACACACACACACACACACACACACACACACACACACACACACACACACACACACACACACACACACACACACACACACACACACACACACACACACACACACACACACACACACACACACACACACACACACACACACACACACACACACACACACACACACACACACACACACACACACACACACACACACACACACACACACACACACACACACACACACACACACACACACACACACACACACACACACACACACACACACACACACACACACACACACACACACACACACACACACACACACACACACACACACACACACCACACACACACACACACACACACACACACACACACACACACACACACACACACACACACACACACACACACACACACACACACACACACACACACACACACACACACACACACACACACACACACACACACACACACACACACACACACACACACACACACACACACACACACACACACACACACACACACACACACACACACACACACACACACACACACACACATTCCAGTATCCTCTGAGATCCTGTTACCCACCTCACAGGTCCTCACACCCATGGAACAGCCTCCCCCACCAGCAGAACACTCACCAAGGAGGCGATTTGAGAAGGGACAGAAGAAAGTGAGCCTCAAAGCGATGTACACTAACATAGATGGAATTACAAATAAAGCAAATGAGCTTGGAGAACTGGTACTAGAGGAAAACCCAGACATAATAGCCCTCACAGAAACAAAGATCACGAAAACAATAACAAATGCAGTGTTTCCACAGGACTATTATGTTATGCGGAAAGAGAGGGAAGGAAGAGGTGGAGGTGGTGTAGCTCTGCTGGTAAGAAAAGGCTGGGATTTTGAGGAGATGGATATTCAGGGCTGTGAAGGTTTCAGTGACTACATAGCAGGTACTGTAACAAATGGAGGGGAAAAAATTATAGTCGCAGTCATATATAATCCACCACCAAATGACAGAAGACCTAGACAGGAATATGATAGAAACAACATGGCCACCATTAACATAATAGAAAGAGCAGCTTCTCTTGCTAGCAGGAATGGATCTGGACTACTAATTATGGGAGACTTCAACCATGGGAAGATAGATTGGAAGAACAGAGACCCGCATGGAGGACCAGAAACATGGAGAGCTAAGCTGCTGGACGTGGCAACAAGAAACTTTCTAAGCCAGCATACCAAAGAGCCAACAAGAATGAGAGGAGAAGATGAACCAGCAATGCTTGATTTGATATTTACCCTAAATGAATGGGATATAAGGGAAGTTAAGATGGTAGCGCCCTTGGGAATGAGTGACCACAGTGTATTGAAGTTTGAGTACCTGGTAGAGCTAGGACTTATCTCCCCCCAAAAAGAACTAGGAATCAAAAGGCTGGCATACCGAAAGGGGAATTATGAACAGATGAGAAGTTTCCTAAGTGAAATACCTTGGGACACAGACCTCAGAGACAAGTCTGTACAGGGTATGATGGACTATGTTACCCAAAAGTGTCAGGAGGCAGTAAACAGGTTCATCCCGGCCCAAAGGGAAAAATCCGAGAAGCAACAGAAGAATCCATGGTATAATAGGGCTTATGTATGGAAGCGAAGAAACTGAACAAAAAGGCGTGGAGGAACTTCCGGAATAACAGAACACCAGAAAGCAGGGAAAGATACCAGAGAACTAGGAATGAGTACGTCAGGGTGAGAAGAGAAGCAGAGAAAAATTTTGAAAATGATATAGCAAACAAAGCCAAGACCGAACCAAAGCTACTCCACAGTCACATCAGAAGGAAAACAACAGTGAAAGAACAGGTATTGAAACTTAGAACAGACGAAGACAGGTATACAGAGAATGACAGAGAGGTGTGTGAGGAACTCAACAAGAGGTTCCAGGAGGTCTTCACAATAGAACAGGGTGAGGTCACTGTGCTAGGAGAAAGGGAGGTAAACCAGGCGGCCTTGGAGGAGTTCGAAATTACGAGAGAGGAGGTCAAGAGACACCTGCTGGATCTGGATGTTAGAAAGGCGGTTGGTCCAGATGGGATCTCACCATGGGTACTGAAAGAGTGTGCAGAGGCACTTTGCTTGCCACTCTCCATAGTGTATAGTAAGTCACTAGAGACGGGAGACCTACCAGAAATATGGAAGACGGCGAATGTGGTCCCAATATACAAAAAGGGCGACAGACAAGAGGCACTGAACTACAGGCCAGTGTCCTTGACTTGTATACCATGCAAGGTGATGGAGAAGATCGTGAGAAAAAAACTGGTAACACATCTGGAGAGAAGGGACTTCGTGACAAATCGCCAACATGGATTCAGGGAGGGCAAATCTTGCCTTACAGGCTTGATAGAATTCTACGATCAGGTGACACAGATTAAGCAAGAAAGAGAGGGCTGGGCGGACTGCATTTTCTTGGATTGTCGGAAAGCCTTTGACACAGTACCGCATAAGAGGCTGGTACATAAGCTGGAGAGACAGGCAGGTGTAGCTGGTAAGGTGCTCCAGTGGATAAGGGAGTATCTAAGCAATAGGAAGCAGAGAGTTACGGTGAGGGGTGAGACCTCCGATTGGCGTGAAGTCACCAGTGGAGTTCCACAGGGCTCTGTACTCGGTCCTATCTTGTTTCTGATATATGTAAATGATCTCCCGGAGGGTATCGATTCATTTCTCTCAATGTTTGCGGACGATGCTAAAATTATGAGAAGGATTAAAACAGAAGAGGACTGTTTGAGGCTTCAAGAAGACCTAGACAAGCTGAAGGAATGGTCGAACAAATGGTTGTTAGAGTTTAACCCAACCAAATGTAATGTAATGAAGATAGGAGTAGGGAGCAGGAGGCCAGATACAAGGTATCATCTGGGAGAGGAAATTCTTCAGGAGTCAGAGAAGGAAAAAGACTTGGGGGTTGATATCACGCCAGACCTGTCTCCTGCAGCACATATCAAGCGGATAACATCAGCGGCATATGCCAGGCTGGCCAACATACGAACGGCATTCAGAAACTTGTGTAAAGAATCATTCAGAACTTTGTATACCACATATGTCAGGCCAATCCTGGAGTATGCAGCCCCAGCATGGAGTCCATATCTAGTCAAGGATAAGACTAAACTGGAAAAGGTTCAAAGGTTAGCCACCAGACTAGTACCCGAGCTGAGAGGTATGAGCTACGAGGAGAGACTACGGGAATTAAACCTCACTTCGCTGGAAGACAGAAGAGTTAGGGGGGACATGATCACCACATTCAAGATTCTGAAGGGGATTGATAGGGTAGATAAAGACAGTCTATTTAACACAAGGGGAACACGCACAAGGGGACACAGGTGGAAACTGAGTGCCCAAATGAGCCACAGAGATATTAGAAAGAACTTTTTTAGTGTCAGAGTGGTTGACAAATGGAATGCATTAGGGGGTGATGTGGTGGAGGCTCACTCCATACACAGTTTCAAGTGTAGATATGACAGAGCCCGATAGGCTCAGGAATCTATACACCTGTTGATTGACGGTTGAGAGGCGGGACCAAAGAGCCAGAGCTCAACCCCCGCAAACACAACTAGGTGAGTACAACTAGGTGAGTACACCAGAAAGCAGCCCGTGACTGATGACTAACTCCCAGGAACTTTTTCACTGCTAGGTAACAGGGGCATAGGATGAAAGAAATTCTGGCCATCGTTTCTCACCGGCGCCCGGGATCGAACCCGGGACCACTGGATCACATGTACAGCGTGCTGTTCGCTCTGCCAGCCGACTCAATGTGTGTGTGTGTGTGTGTGTGTACTCACCTAGTTGTACTCACATAGTTGTATTTGCGGGGGTTGAGCTCTGGCTCCTTGGTCCCGCCTCTCAATCGTCAATCAACAGGTGTACAGGTTCCTGAGCCTATTGGGTTCTATCATATCTACACTTGAAACTGTGTATGGAGTCAGCCTCAACCACATCACTTCCTAATGCATTCCTTTTGTCGACTACTCTGACACTAAAAAAAAGTTCTTTCTAATATCTCTGTGGCTCATTTGGGCACTCACTTTCCACCTGTGTCCCATAGTGTATGTGCCCCTTGTGTTAAATAGCCTTTCTTTATCTACCCTGTCGATTCTCTTGAGAATCTTGAATGTGGTGATCATGTCCCCCCAACTCTCCTGTCTTCCAACGAAGTGAGATTTAATTCCCGTAGTCTCTCCTCGTAGCTCATACCTCACAGCTCGGGTACTAGTCTGGTGGCAAACCTTTGAACTTTATCCAGTTTAGTCTTATGCTTGACTAGATATGGACTCCATGCTGGAGCCACATACTCCAGGATTGGTCTGACATATGTGGTATATAATGTTCTGAAAGATTCTTTACACAAGTTTCTAAAGGCCGTTCTTATGTTAGCCAACCTGGCATATGCTGCTAATGTTATCCTCTTGATATGAGCTTCAGGGGACAGTTCTGGCGTGATATCAACCCCCAGGTCTTTCTCTCTCTCTGACTCTTGAAGTATTTCATCTCCCAAATGATACCTTGTATCTGGCCTCCTGCATCCTACTCTATCTTCATTACATTACATTTTCTTGGGTTAAACTCTAACAACCATTTGTTCCACCATTCCTACAGCTTGTCCAGGTCTTCTTAAAGCCTCAAGCTGTCCTCCTCTGTCTTAATCCATCTCATAATTTTGGAGTCATCAGCAAACATTGAGAGGAATGAATCTATACCCTCTGGGAGATCATTTACGTATATCAAAAACAGGATAGGTCCGAGTACAGAGCCCTGTGGGACTCCACTGGTGACTTCACACCAATCTGAGGTCTCACCCCTCCCTGTAACTCTCTGCTTCCTATTGCTTAGGTACTCCCTTATCCACTGGAGCCCCCTACCAGTTACTCCTGTCTGTTTCTCCAGCTCATGCATCAACCTTTTATTGGGTACTGTGTCAAAGGCTTCTTGAGGTTATCTTGAGATGATTTCGGGGATTTTTAGTGTCCCCGCGGCCCGGTCCTCGACCAGGCCTCCACCCCCAGGAAGCAGCCCGTGACAGCTGACTAACACCCAGGTACCTATTTTACTGCTAGGTAACAGGGGCATAGGGTGAAAGAAACTCTGCCCAGTGTTTCTCGCCGGCGCCTGGGATCGAACTCAGGACCACAGGATCACAAGTCCGGCGTGCTGTCCGCTCGGCCGACCGACTCCCTCGCTCGGCCGACCGACTCCCTTTCTTTCGACAGAAAGAGGCTTTCCGACAGTCCAAAAAAAATGCAGTCCGCCCATCCTTCTCTTTCTTGCTTAATCTTTGTCACCTGATCGTAGAATTCTATTAAGCCTGTAAGGCAAGATTTACCCTCCCTGAACCCATGTTGATGGGTTGTCACAAAGTCTCTTCTCTCCAGATGTGTTACTAGGTTTTTTCTCACAATCTTCTCCATCACCTTGCATGGTATACAAGTTAAGGACACTGGCCTGTAATTCAGTGCCTCTTGTCTGTCACCCTTTTTGTATATTGGGACTACATTAGCCATCTTCCATATTTCTTGTAGGTCTCCCGTTTCCAGTGACCTACTATACAGTATGGAGAGTGGCAAGCAAAGTGCTCCTGCACACTCTTTCAATACCCACGGTGAGATTCAATCCGGCCGAACAGTTTTTCTCACATCCAGCTCCAATAGGTGCTTCTTGACCTCATCTCTTGTAATTTCGAACCATTCCAAGGTCGCCTGGTTTGCTGCCACCTCTCCTAGCGCCGTGACTTCTCCCTGTTCTATTGTAAAGACCTCCTGCAACCTTTTGTTGAGTTCTTCACACACCTCTTTGTCATTCTCTGTGTACCTGTCCTCGCCCGTCCTAGGTTTGATCACCTGTTCCTTCACTGTTGTCTTCCTCCTGATGTGACTGTGTAGTAGCTTTGTTTCGGTCTTGGCTTTATTAGCTATATCATTTTCATACCTTTTCTCAGCTGCTCTTCTCACACTAACATACTCGTTCCTGGTCTCTCTGGTATCTCTCTCTACTTTCTGGTGTTCTGTTATTACGGAAGTTCCTCCAAGCACTTTTGTTCAGCTCCTTTGCTTTCATACATTCCCTATTAAACCACGGATTCTTCTTTTGCTTCTCTGTTTTTTCCTGTCGGGCTGGGGCAAACCTGCTTACAGCCTCCTGACACTTTTGGGTGACATAGTCCATCATGTCTTTTACGGACTTGGTTCTGAGTTCTGTGTCCCAATGTATATTCAGGAATTTATTCATCTCCTCATAGTTTCCCTTTCGGTACACCAGCCCTTTGTTTCCCAGTTCTTTTTTTTGGGTGATAATTCCTAGCTCAACCAGGTACTCAGAGCTCAATACAATATGATCACTCATTCCCAAGGGTGCTTCGAACTTAACTTCCCTTATATCCGACTCATTTACAGTAAATATTAGATCAAGCAAGGCTGGTTCATCCTCTCCTCTCATTCGTGTCGGTCCCTTTACATGTTGAGTTAGAAAGTTTCTTTTTGCCACATCCAGCGCTTAGCTCTCCATGTGTCTGTTCCTCCATGTGGGTCTCTATTCCCCCAATCTATCTTCCCATGGTTGAAGTCTTTCATGATTAGTAGTCTGGATCCGGTCCTGCTAGCCACAGAAGCTGCTCTCTCTATTATATTGATGGTGGCTAAGTTGTTTCTATCATATTCCTGTCTGGGTCTTCTGTCATTTGGTGGGGGGTTATATATGACTACTATTATAATTTTCTGTCCTCCAGTTGCTATGGTGCCTGAAATGTAGTCACTGAAACCTTCACAGTTCTGAATTACCATCTCTTCGAAACTCCAACCTTCTCTTAGTAGCAGAGCTACACCAGCTCCTCCTCTCCCTTCTCTCTCTTTCCTCACTACATAGTAGTCCTGTGGAAACACTGCGTTTGTTATAGTTTTCGTTAGCTTTGTTTCTATGAGTGCTATCATGTCTGGGTTTTCTTCTAGTGCCCATTTTCTGAGTACACTTGTTTTATTTATAACCCCATCTATGTTAGTGTACATTGCCTTGAAGTTCTCTTTCTTCTGTTTATTTTCTTGTCCCTTTCTTGGGGAGCATTCTGCTGGTGTTGAAAGCTGTTCCCTGGGTGAAAAGATCTGTGAGGTGGTTTGCAGGGTCTCAGAGGATTTTGGGGTGGGGGGTTGGGGGTTCAAGGGACGGAGAGACAGGTAGGGTATGGGTTAAGGAGATAGGGGGGGACATGGAGGATACGGGGTGAGGGGGGAGGATGGATTGGGGGGGGGGTGGAAAGGTGGGAGGGGGGACATGGTGGGAATGGGGGAGGGGTGAGAGGGTCAGAATGGGATGGGGGGGGAGGAAGGGAGGGTTGGGTGAGCATTTGAGTGGGGGCAGGTAGGGTGAGGGGAGGGGAAGGTTTCTATGCAGAGGGGGGTGGTGGTGTTGCCCTCCCCTCTGGTGTTGCTGGTATGCTGGTTGTGGGTTCCCCTCTTGTCTCTGGGACTGTTGTGTTGGGGGCTGCGATTTCCTGGTTTGCTCCTCTCTCCCAGCACTTCCTCCTTGCCTCTGCTGGCCTGGCTCTTTCCTCCTTCATTTTGTCCCTCTGCAGGAATACTTTTTTGTATCCCTCCACATACTGCAGACGACTCTTCCTTTCTAAAATAACCTCTTTGGTGGCCTCGTTTGTAAACACCACCTTTACCAGTCGGTTTCTGCCCTTGTTGTACCACCCAACCTGAAAACCTTCTCAATGTTTTGTTCAACCCCTTCTATCTGTAACCCCTTCAGTAGCCCATGTACTGCCTCTCCATTCTTGCTATTCCATTCCTGCCTATTGGACCCTTCCTGCTCTTTGATACCTACAACTACCACTGACATTTTTCTCTCCAGCAGATGAGTGGTGCACCTTACTGCTTCCTGTGAGGTAACTGCTTGCATGGCTACCTCCCTCACTGTGTCCATTGCTTCTGAGCTCTTTCTCAGTCTTTCCACAAATGTTTCAGGTACAAAGGCATTTCCTTCCAATGCTACAATCCCACCTTCCCTTTGGATGGTAATCTGATGCTCGGTGTCTCTTTATTTTTTTCTGTGAGGGATTTGATCTCCCTTGCTGATGTAAGCTCACTTTGCAGGTTGTTAATTGTAATCCTCATTTCATGTATCTCCCTCCTGAATTCCTCCAGAACTTGGGTTAACATTTCCTTCGTTTGGTCACTTTGACTATTCCCTGTGTCCCTGTTGCATCCTCCTGCCATTTTGCCCCCTTATTAAGAGAGAGATTAAGATAGAGAGAGAGAGACAGAGAGAGAGAATAGAGAGAACGAGAGGGAGGGAGGGTGGTGTGTGTGTGTGTGTGCGTGTGTACGTATAGTCAGTGGTAGTGGAGAGTGGGAGTGGGGCGGGGGAGTGTTTTGGGAGAGTGAGATGGGGGTTAAGAGGAGGTGGGTGAGGTGTTGTCTTCAGATTATGGCAGGGGGATTAGCGGCTTATCTGGGTTCCCAGTGAGCTGACAGTTGCTGCCCCTGTTACCTGTCTACCACTTACGTTTGTATTATTGAATGGAATGCATTAGCTTCTACGATATGATATTACATAAACCATGCACACTGTTGGAGACTTATGAGAGACACTTACCAGCCAGCCCCCCGCAAGCACTCTAGGTGAATACACGGCGTGTCGTCGGTAATCCTGTGGTCTTCAGGTCTCCACGTGGGTTCGGCTGTTGCAACTGATGTTGCCTCAAGAAGTCGATCTTCACTAGCTATCTTCTCTAAATTCACTAAGATATTTCACCACGAGATGTGATCAATGTGTTGCATTGCAATGCCACTGTTCGATTTACACTGACCTAATTCTCACTGCACAGTACACCCGCTCACTTGACCCTATTATTCCCTCGGTATACGCGGACTGCTGATCCTAAACGTCTGCTCCCGATCAAGGCTGACCCAAGACACACACACACAAGACTGTGTGTGTGTACTCACCTAGTTGTACTCACCTAGTTGTGCTTGCGGGGGTTGAGCTCTGGCTCTTTGGTCCCGCCTCTCAACTGTTATTCAACAGGTGTACAGGTTCCTGAGCCTATTGGGCTCTATCATATCTACACTTGAAACTATGTATGGTGTCAGCCTCCACCACATCACTTCCTAATGCATTCCATTTGTCAACCACTCTGACACTAAAAAAAAGTTCTTTCTAATGTCTCTGTGGCTCATTTGGGCACTCACTTTCCACCTGCGTTCCATAGTGCATGTGCCCCTTGTGTTAAACAGCCTGTCTTTATCAACCCTCTCGATTCCCTTGAGGATCTTGAATGTGGTGATCATGTCCCCCCTAACTCTTCTGTCTTCCAACGAAGTGAGGTTTAATTCCCGTAGTCTCTCCTCGTAGCTCATACCTCTCAGCTCGGGTACTAGTCTGGTGGCAAACCTTTGAACCTTTTCCATTTTAGTCTTATGCTTGACTAGATATGGACTCCATGCTGGTGCCGCATACTCCAGGATTGGTCTGACATATGTGGTATATAATGTTCTGAAAGATTCCTTACACAAGTTTCTAAAGGCCGTTCTTACGTTAGCCAACCTGGCATATGCTGCTGCTGTTATCCTCTTGATATGAGCTCCAGGGGACAGGTCTGGCGTGATATCAACCCCAGGTCTTTCTCTCTCTCTGACTCTTGAAGTATTTCATCTCCCAAGTGATACCTTGTATCTGGTCTCCTGCTTCCTACCCTTATCTTCATTACATTACATTTGCTTGGATTAAACTCTAACAGCCATTTGTTCGACCATTCCTTCAGCTTGTCCAGGTCTTCTT
Source organism: Procambarus clarkii (assembly GCF_040958095.1). Classification (NCBI taxonomy): domain Eukaryota; kingdom Metazoa; phylum Arthropoda; class Malacostraca; order Decapoda; family Cambaridae; genus Procambarus; species Procambarus clarkii. The sequence continues at coordinate 34,163,288 of NC_091151.1, forward strand.
GAAGCCTCAAGCTGTCCTACTCTGTCTTAATCCTTCTCATAATTTTGGCGTCGTCAGCAAACATTGAGAGGAATGAGTCTATACCCTCTGGGAGATCATTTACGTATATCAGAAACAGGATAGGTCCAAGTACAGAGCCCTGTGGGACTCCACTGGTGACTTCACGCCAGTCTGAGGTCTCACCCCTCACTGTAACTCTCTGCTTCCTATTGTTTAGGTACTCCCTTATCCACTGGAGCGCCCTACCAGTTACTCCTGCCTTTTTCTCCAGCTTATGCATCAACCTTTTATGGGGGACTGTGTCAAAGGCTTTCTGACAGTCCAAAAAAATGCAGTCCGCCCACCCTTCTCTTTCTTGTTTAATCTTTGTCACCTGATCGTAGAATTCTATCAATCCTGTAAGGCAAGATTTACCCTCCCTGAACCCATGTTGATGGGTTGTCACGAAGTCTCTTCTCTCCAGATGTGTTACTAGGTTTTTTCTCACAATCTTCTCCATCACCTTGCATGGTATACAAGTTAAGGACACTGGCCTGTAGTTCAGTGCCTCTTGTCTGTCACCCTTTTTGTATATTGGTACTACATTAGCAGTCTTCCATATTTCTGGTAGGTCCCCCGTTTCCAGTGACCTACTATACACTATGGAGAGTGGTAGGCAAAGTGCTCCTGCACACTCTTTCAATACCCATGGCGAGATTTCATCCGGCCCAACAGCTTTTCTCACATCCATCTCCAATAGGTGCTTCTTGACCTCATCTCTTGTAATTTCGAACCTATCCAAGGTCACCTGGTTTGCTGCCACCTCTTCTAGCGCCGCGACATCTCCCTGTTCTATTGTAAAGACCTCCTGGAACCTTTTGTTGAGTTCTTCACACACCTCTTTGTCATTCTCTGTGTACCTGTCCTCGCCCACCCTAAATTTCATCACCTGTTCCTTCACTGTTGTCTTCCTCCTGATGTGACTGTGTAGTAGCTTTGGTTCGGTCTTGGCTTTATTAACTATGTCATTTTCATACCTTTTCTCAGCTGCTCTTCTCACACAGACATACTCGTTTCTGGTTCTCTGGTATCTCACTCTACTTTCTGTGTGTGTGTGTGTGTGTGTGTGTGTGTGTGTGTGTGTGTGTGTGTGTGTGTGTGTGTGTGTGTGTGTGTGTACTCACCTAATTGTAGTCATGTAATTGTGCTTGTGGGGTTGAGCTTTGGCTCTTTGGTCCCACCTCTCAACCGTCAATCAACTTGTGTACAGATTCCTGAGCCTATTGGGCTCTATCATATCTACATTTAAAACTATGCATGGAGTCAGCCTCCAGCACATCACTGCATAGTGCATTCCAAATGTTAACTTGTCTGACACTGAAAAAGTTCTTTCTAACGTCCCTGTGGCTCATTTGAGTACTCAGTTTACACCTGTGTCCCCTTGTTCACGTACCACAAGTGTTAAATAGTTTATCCTTATCTAGCCTGTCAATATCCCTGTGGATTTTGTAGGTAGTGATCATGTCTCCCCTTACTCTTCTGTGTTCCAATGTCGTAAGGTGCATCACTTGTTTGACCATTCCTTCAGTTTGACTAGGTCTTCTTGAAGCCTCAAGCAGTCCTTCTTTGTCTAAATAATTCTCATAATTTTGGCATCGTCCGCAAACATAGAGAAAAACGAATCTATACCCTCCAGGAGATCATTTACATATATCAGAAACAAGATAGGACCGAGTACAGAGCCCTGTGGGACTCCACTGGTGACTTCACGCCAATCGGAGGTCTCACCCCTCACCGTAACTCTCTGCTTCCTATTGCTTAGGTACTCCCTTATCCACTGGAGCACCTTACCAGCTACACCTGCCTGTCTCTCCAGCTTATGTACCAGCCTCTTATGCGGTACTGTGTCAAAGGCTTTCCGACAATCCAAGAAAATGCAGTCCGCCCAGCCCTCTCTTTCTTGCTTAATCTTTGTCACCTGGTCGTAGATTTCAATTAAGCCAGTCTGGCAAGATTTACCCTCCCTGAACCCATGTTGGCGATTTGTCACGAAGTCCCTTCTCTACAGAAGTGCTACCAGGTTTTTTCTCACGATCTTCTCCGTCACTTTGCATGGTATACAAGTAAAGGACACTGGCCTGTAGTTCAGTGCCTCTTGTCTGTCGCCCTTCTTATATATTGGGACCTCATTCGCCGTCTTCCATATTTCTGGTAGGTCTCCCGTCTCCAGTACCTTCTATACACTATGGAGAGTGGCAAGCAAAGTGCCTCTGCACACTCTTTCACTACCCATGGCGAGATCCCGTCTGGACCAACAGCCCTTCTAACGTCCAGGTCCAGCAGGTGTCTCTTGACCTCCTCTCTCGTAACATCAAACTCTTCCAAGGCCGCCTGGTTTACTTCCCTTTCGCCTAGCACAGTGACCTCACCTTGTTCTGTTGTGAAAACGTCTTGGAACCTCTTGTTGAGTTCATCACACACACCTCTTTGTCATTCTCTGTATACCTGTCCTCGCCTGTTCTAAGTTTCACTACCTGTTCATTCACTGTTGTTTTCCTTCTGATGTGACTGTGGAGTAGCTTTGGTTCGGTCTTGGCTTTGTTTGCTATATCATTTTCATAACTTTTCTCTGCTTCTCTTCTCACCCTGACATACTCATTCCTGGTTCTCTGGTATCTTTCTCTGCTTTCGGGTGTTCTGTTATTCCGGAAGTTCCTCCACGCCCTTTTGTTCAGTTTCTTTGCTTCCATACATGCCCTATTATACCAGGGATTCTTCTTTTGCTTCTCGGATTTTTCCTTTTGGGCCGGGATGTATCTGTTTACTGCCTCCTGACACTTTTGGGTGTCAGGAGGCAGTTCAAAGGCAGAACTTTTCCTAGTTATTTTTTTTTGGGGGGGGGGGATAAATCCTAGCTCTACCAGGTACTCAAAGTTCAATACACTGTGATCACTCATTCCCAAGGGTGCTTCCATCTTGACTTCCCTTATATCCCACTCATTTAGGGTAAATATCAGATCAAGCATTGCTGGTTCATCCTCTCCTCTCATTCTTGTTGGATCGTTGAGGTGCTGGTTTAGAAAGTTTCTTGTTGCCACGTCCAGCAGCTTAGCTCTCCATGTTTCTGGTCCTCCATGTGGGTCTCTGTTCTCCCAATCTATCTTCCCATGGTTCAAGTCTCCCATGATTAGTAGTCCAGATCCATTCCTGCTAGCAACAGAAGCTGCTCTCTCTGTTATGTTAATGGTGGCCATATCATATTCCTGTCTGGGTCTTTTGTCATTTGGTGGTGGATTATATATGACTACGACTATAATTTTTTGCCCTCCAGTTGTTATTGTTGTTATTGTTCCTATTATGTAGTCACTGAAACCTTCACATCCCTGAACAACCAACTCCTCAAAATCCCAGCCTTTTCTTACCAGCAGAGCTACACCACCACCACCTCTTCCTTTTCTCTCTTTCCTCATAACATAATAGTCCTGTTGGAAAACTGCATTTGTTATTGTTTTCGTCAGCTTTGTTTCTGTGAGAGCTATTATGTCTGGGTTTTCCTCTAGTATCCATTCTCCAAGTTCATTTGCTTTATTTGTAATACCGTCTATGTTAGTGTACATTGCATTGAGGCTCACTTTCTTCTGTCCCTTCTCAAATCTCCTCCTTGGTGAATGTTCTGCTGGTGGAGGAGGCTGAGCCATGGGTGTGAGGTGGATACCAGGGTTGCAGAGGATCCTGGGATGAGGGGTGGGGGGTCAAGTGAAGGGAAAAAGACAGGGAGGGTATAGGGTGAACGGGGCAGGAGGACAGGAAGGAAAGGAGGGTTTTCTATGCAGAGGAGGGTGGTGGGGTTGCCTTACCCACTGATGTTACTGGGTACCTGGTTGTGGGTCCCCCCCCCCCCCCCCTCGCCTCTGGGGGTGATGTGTTGGGAGCTGTGTTTTCCTGGATTTCCCCTCTCGCCCTGCGCTTCTTCCTTGTTTCTCCGCCATGGCCCTCTCCTCCCTCGTTATGTCCTCTGGAGGAATACTTTTTTTAATTCTCTCACATGTTGCAGGTGCTTTTCTTTGTTAGAATCGTGTCCTTTGTGTTCTCGTTTGCAAACACTATCATTAACACACGGTCTCGGTCTTTTTTGTACCAGCCTAACCTGAAAACCTTCTCAATGCTATGCTAAGCCCCTTCCATGTCTAGTGCCTTCAGTATTTCATTCACTGCTGCTTTGTCCTTATCATTCCACTCTTTCCTATTAGAGCCTTCCTGCTCTATAATACCTACAACTACCACTGCTCTTTTCCTTTCCAGCAACTGGCTAGTGGAGCGTGCCGCTTCCTGTGAGGTGGCTGCTTTCATGGCTACCTCCATCACTGCAGACATTACTTCAGAGTTTTTTTTAGCATTTCTGCAAATGTTGCTTTTAATGTGGCATTCTCTTCAAAAGTAAAGTACTATTACCACCTTCTCCCTGGGTGGTTATCTGAGTCTCAGCATCGATACTGTTCTCTTTGAGGGCTCTAATCTCCTCCTTTGCTGCTGTCAGCTCTCTTTTTAGGTTGCATATTTCATTCTTCATTTCCTGCATCTCACTCTTGATGTCCTCCAGAAACTGGTCGAACATTTCCTTCATTTCGTCACCTGAACTTTTCCCTGTTCCCCTGTTGCTTCTGGCTGTCATGCTTGACCCTGTTCCTAGTTGTGCTGTGATAGGATTCGTTAGAAGGGCAGAGCGGGGTGGGGGAGAGAGAGATAGGGAGAGAGGGAGAGAGAGACAGAGAGGGAGATAAAGAGAGAGATAGAGAGAGAGAGGGAGGCAGGAAGAAAGAGAGATAAAGAGCGAGGGAGGGAGAGAGAGAGAGAAAGAGAGAGATAAAGAGAAAGAGAGAGAGAGAGATAAAGAGAGAGAGAGAGAGAGAGAGAGAGAGAGAGAGAGAGAGAGAGAGAGAGAGAGAGAGAGAGAGAGAGAGAGAGAGAGAGAGAGAGAGAGAGAGAGAGAGAGAGGAGAGAGTGGGAGAGAGAGGAAAGAGTGGGAGAGAGAGAGGAGAGAGAGAGAGAGGAGAGAGAGGGGAGAGTATGTGTAAGGGGGATGCGGGGTACTGGGGAGTGGGGGGCGGTGGTTGCTACTTTTCCACTACTAGTAGTGGAAAAGGCCCCAAGTAGGGGCCGTTCTGCTTTTTTCGACGGCCCCGACTTGGCGCACCCGTTTTTAGTTACCCCAGTGAGATTTGACGGCCCCTACTTGGCGCACCCGTTTGAGGAGTAGGTCGGGAGACGGTAGGGGACACACACGATTAAGTGAGGTTCGTGGAAATTCGCCAATTTCTCGAGACATTGAAAGAATATAGAGGCTAGATCATAGTATTTGGCCTCTCGCAGTGTGTAGCTAGCAGGGTGCTACATAGCATAGTCATATCACTAGCGATAGTGCGAAGAAACAAAGTCCCAAGTAGGGGACAAAACGGCCCCAAGTAGGGGCCGTTTTGCTTTTTTCGACGGCCCTACTTGGCACACCCGTTTTTAGTTACCCCAGTGAGATTCGTGTGTGTGTGTGTGCGTGTGTGTGTGTTTGAAGAGTGTGTATTGTAACCTAACTTAACTGTGTGTGTGTTGATACTTAACCTTACCTAGTTGAAAATGTTGATAACTTAGCCTAACCTATCTGTGTGTGTTGATAATGTAACCTAACTTAGCTGTATGTGAGTGCTGATACATACCCTAACCTATCTGTAATTGTTGATAACTTAACTTAGCTTAGTTGTGCATTTATGTTGATACATAACCTAACCTAGCTATGTCTTATTTTTCATTATCTATCATTAGAAGGAACATAACATAGCTAAACTGAAGACTTTTACTAATCTTGAGTAACTTACATATTTCTGTTTCTGAAATATTCTGTTTGAATAGTCCAGTAAGGAAGCCTCTCCTTACTGAGGAGAATAGGGGTAATTCACTCCTCTCTGGGGTTGTTGGGGTGCTGGTGAGGGGTTCCCCACTCTCATCTAAGAATATTTTGTTGTGGACTGTGGTCCCTTGCTTCTCTCCTTTCTCCCTGCGCTTCTTCCTTACGTCTACTGCTGTGATTCTCTCGTCCCTTGACATGTTCCTCTTTTTTGTTCGCCTTCAGAGGGACATTGTATACACTTACATGTAACAGTTGGCTCTTCTTTGCTTGAATTTCCTCCAATGTGGTCACGTTCGTAAACACTATCTTCATGTGTCTACTCACCTATACTCACCTATTTGTGCTTGCAGGATCGAGCATTGACTCATGGATCCCGCCTTTTCACCCATCGGTTGTTTACAGCAATGACTCCTGGCCCATTTCCCTATCATACCTAATTTTAAAATTATGAACAGAGTTTGCTTCCACAACATGTTCCCCCATGTGCATTCCATTTTTCCACTACTCTCACACTAAAAGAAAACTTCCTAACTTCTCTGTGACTCATCAGAGTTTCCAGTTTCCACCCATGTCCCCTCGTTCTGTTATTATTACGTGTGACCATTTCATCTATTTCCACTTTGTCAATTCCCCTGAGTGCTTTATATGTCCCTATCATATCTCCTCTCTCACTCCTTTTCTCTAGTGTCATAAGGTTCAGTTCCTTTAGACGTTCTTCATATCCCATTCCTCGTAACTCTGGGACAAGCCTCGTCGCAAACCTCTGAACCTTCTCCAGTTTCCTTATGTGTTTCTTCAGGTGGGGGACTCCATGATGGCGCGGCATACTCTAAGACTGATCTCACGTAGGCAGTGTAAAGCCTCCTCACTTAGATTTCTCAATGAAGTTCTAATTTTCGCCAGTGTAGGGTACGCCGCTGTCGTTATCCTATTTATATGTGCCTCAGGAGTTAGATTAGGTTTTACGTACACTCCCAGGTCTCTTTCTCGAATCGTTACAGGTAGCCAGTTCCTTTTCATTGTGTACTGTCCCTTTGGTCGCCTATCACCTGATCCCATTTCCATAACTTTACATTTACTCGTGTTAAACTCCAGTAGCCATTTCTCTGACCATCTCTGCAAACTGTTTAAGTCCTCATCATCCTCCGCATTTACGTAAATTAGAAAGAGGATTGGTCCCAGCACCGATCCCTGAGACACTCCGCTCGTTACTGTTCGCCAGTCTGAATTCTCGCCCCTTACCATTACCCTTTGGCTTCTTCCTGTCAGGTAGTTCCTAACCCATGCTAGGGCCTTTCCGCTTACTCCTGCCTGCTTCTCAAGTTTGTATAGCAGTCTCATGTGCGGTACTGTATCAAAGGCCTTTTGGCAGTCCAGAAATATGCAGTCTGCCCAGCCTTCTCTGTCCTGCCTTATCCTTGTTACTTTACCATAGAATTCTAAAAGGTTTGTTAGGCATGATTTCCCTGTCCAGAACCCATGTTGGTGCTTGTTTACAAACCCAATGCTCTCCAATTGCTCAACTAGTCTTATCCTAATTATTCTTTCAAGTATTTTGCAGGGGATGCTTGTCAGTGATACGGGTCTGTAGTTAAGTGCCTCCTCCCTATCACCTTTCTTGAAAATCGGTACGACATTTGCCTCCTTCCTGTGACTGGGCAATTCTCCCAACATAAGTGACTCAATAAAGATCATTGCCATAGGCATGCTGAGAGCCTGCGCTGCCTCTTTTAATATCCACGGTGATACTTTGTCTGGTCCAACCGCTTTAATTGCATCCAGAGTTGTCAACTGTCTCATTACCTCCTCTGCTGTCACCTCTATATCTTAGTCTTTCTTCTAGGGTAATCTCTTCTAACAATGGGAGTCGCTCAGGCTCGGTTGTGAACACTCCATGGAAACTTGCATTCAGTACCTCGCAGATTTCCTTGTCACTTTCTGTATATGCCCCTTCTGTTTTCCTCAGTCTTGTCACTTGGTCATTTACCTACATCTTCCTTCTTATTTGGCTATTTAGTAATTTAGGTTGCTTTTTCATTCTGATTGCAATATCATTCTCATAATTTCTTTCTGACACTCGTCTTATGTGTTTGTAATCGTTCCTAGCTCTGTTACATCTAATCCTGTTGTCCTCTGTCCTTTGTCTTCTGTACTTCCTCCACTCCCTCCTGCTTCTCACCTTTGCTTCCTGACACTGTCTATTAAACCATGGGTTATTATATTCCCTCCTGCTTTTTTTCTTTATTGTTGGAATAAATCTCTCTTCAGCCTCCTTGCATTTGCATATGACTTGGTTCATCATACCTTGCACTGTTTTTCCTCTAAGTTCTTCCTCCCACTGCACTTCTCCCAGGTAGTCCCTTATCCTTCTGTAGTCCCCTTTTCTGTAATCAAGTCTCCTTTCCCGGACCTCTTGTCCTTTGGTCACAATTTTAAGCTCCATCATGTAGTCAAAGACTAGGACACAATGGTCACTGGCTCCTAGTGGTATTTCATGTTCCAACTGCTCGATGTCTTCTACATTCTGGGTGAAAATGAGATCTAATAGGCTGGGTGTATCCCCTCCTCTTTCCCTAGTATCTTCCTTCACATGCTGCGTTAGGAAATTCCTGTCAATAACGTCTACCAGCTTCGCTCCCCAGGTCTCCTCCCCGCCATGGGGATTCCTCGTTTCCCAATCTATCTCTCCGTGATTTAGGTCCCCCATGACCAGCAGCTTCGCTCTCATTCTATGCGCTATAGTTGCTGCCCTCTGCAGTTCATCTATACATGCCCTGTTGCTGACCTCATATTCCTACCTGGGCCTTCTACTGTTTGGTGGGGGATTGTAGAGTATCAAGATTACAATCTTCTTCCCATCCACTGCCAGAGTTCCATGTATGAAGCTCGTGCTTTCATTGGTACCCGGATTTTCCAGCTCATCAAACATCTATTTCCGCTTTATTAGGAGTGCCACTCCTTCTCCCTGTCTCTGTGTCCTTTCTTTTCTTATCACCTGGTACCCCTCTGGAAAGATTGCATCCGAGATCATGCCATTTATTTTAGTTTCCACTATTGCCACTATGTCTGGGTCTGCCTCACTAAGTCTTTCTTTTATCTCTTCTGCTTTATTGGCTACCCCATCAGCATTGGTGTACCAAATCTTGAGACTCTTCTTGGAAACTCGGGTGTCAGAGTTCTCCCTTTCACCGGGGGTCTGGGGGGAACTGGGGGGTGTCTGGGGGGCGAGTGGGGCCTGTGGGGGTGAATGGGGGTGTGCTAAGGGGGTGCCTGGGAGTGCCTGGTAGGCGAATGGGGTCTGGGCATCTAGGGGGGGGGGGGTAGGAAGAGCATAATGGGTCTGAAAGTTAGGGGTCTGAAAAGCATAGGGGGGTTGAGAAATAGAGTGAGACTGAGAGTCAGATAAAGGTTGAGAGGTTGGGGGGGAGAGGGATATTGAGGGCAGAGGGCTGAGAGAAGAATGGAGCATGGGTGCTGGGAGTGGAAGAGAGGGTGTATTAGTAAGGGGGGAATTGGGGGTAGGTGGGGGTTTTGGGGTAGAAGAGGGGAAGAGGGAGATGGGGGAAGGTGTTAGGGGGTCACAAGGTGAGGGGGTTAAATGTGGGCTGGAGGTGCATAGGAGGTGTGTGTGGTGTGTGTGTGTGTGTGTGTGTGTGTGTGTGTGTGTGCGTGTGTGTGTGTGTGTGTACTCACCTAGTTGTGTTTGCAGGGGTTGATCTCTGGCTCTTTGGTCCCGCCTCTTAACCGTCAATCAACAGGTGTACAGATTCCTGAGCCTATTGGGCTCTATCATATCTACACTTGAAACTGTGTATGGAGTCAGCCTCCACCACATCACTTCCTAATGCATTCCATTTGTCAACCACTCTGACACTAAAAAAGTTCTTTCTAATATCTCTGTGGCTCATTTGGGCACTCAGTTTCCACCTGTGTCCCCTTGTGCGTGTGCCCCTTGTGCTAAATAGCCTGTCTTTATCTACCCTATCAATTCCCTTCAGAATCTTGAATGTTGTGATCATGTCCCCCCTAACTCTTCTGTCTTCCAACGAAATGAAGTTTAATTCCCGTAGTCTCTCCTCATAGCTCATACCTCTCAACTCGGTTACTAGTCTAGTGGCAAACCTTTGAACCTTTTTCAGTTTAGTCTTGTCCTTGACTAGATATGTACTCCATGCTGGGGCTGCATACTCCAGGATTGGCCTGACATATGTGGTATACAAAGTTCTGAATGATTTTTTACACAAGTTTCTGAATGCTGTTCGTATGTTGGCCAGCCTGGCATATGCCGCTGATGTTATCCTCTTGATATGTGCTGCAGGAGACAGGTCTGGCGTGATATCACCCCCCCCCCAAGTGTTTTTCTTCCTCTGACTCCTGAAGAATTTCCTCTCCCAGATGATACCTTGTATCTGGCCTCCTGCTCCCTACACCTATCTTCATTACATTACATTTGGCTGGGTTAAACTCTAACAACCATTTGTTCGACCATTCCTTCAGCTTGTCTAGGTCTTCTTGAAGCCTCAAACAGTCCTTAATCCTCATAATTTCGGCATCGTCCGCAAATATTGAGAGAAATAAATCTATACCCTCCGGGACATCATTAACATATATCAGAAACAAGATAGGACCAAGTACACAGCCCTGTGGGACTCCATTGGTGACTTCACGCCAATTGGAGGTCTCACCCCTCACCGTAACTCTCTGCTTCCTATTGTTTAGGTACTCCCTTATCCACTGGAGCACCTTACCAGCTACACCAGCCTGTCTCTCCAGCTTATGTAACAGCCTCTTATGCGGTACTGTGTCAAAGGCTTTCCGAGAGTCCATGAAAATGCAGTCCGCCCAGCCCTCTCTTTCTTGTTTAATCTTTGTCACCACGTAGAATTCTATTAAGCCAGTCAGGCAAGATTTACCCTCCCTGAACCTGTGTTGGCGATTTGTCACAAAGTCCCTTCTCTCCAGATGTGCTACCAGGTTTTTTCTCACGATCTTCTCCATCACCTTGCATGGTATACAAGTCAAGGACACTTGCCTGTAGTTCAGTGCCTCTTGCCTGTCGCCCTTTTTGTATACTGGGACCACATTCGCCGTCTTCCATGTCTCTGGTAGGTCTCCCGTCTCCAGTGACTTACTATACACTATGGAGAGTGGCAAGCAAAGTGCCTCTGAACACTCTTTCAGTACTTATGGTGAGATCCCGTCTGGACCAACAGCCTTTATAACATCCTGATCCAGCAGGTTTCTCTTGACCTCCTCTCTCGTAATTTCGAACTCTTCCAAGGCCGCCTGGTTTACCTCCCTTTCTCCTAGCACAGTGACCTCACCTTGTTCTGTTGTGAAGACCTCCTGGAACCTCTTGTTGAGTTCTTCACACACCTCCTTGTCATTCTCTGTATACCTGTCCTTGCCTCTTCTAAGTTTCAATAGCTGTTCTTTCACTGTTGTTTTCCTTCTGTGGGCTTCTGTGGAGTAGCTTTGGCTCGGTCTTGGCTTTGTTTGCTATATCATTTACAAAACTTTTCTCTGCTTCTCTTCTCACCCTGACGTACTCATTCCTGGTTCTCTGGTATCTCTCTCTGCTTTCTGGTGTTCTGTTATTCAGGAAGTTCCTCCACGCCCTTTTGTTCAGTTTCTTCGCTTCCATACATGCCCTATTATACCATGGATTCTTCTGTTGATTCTTGGATTTTTCCCTTTGGGCCGGGATGAACCTGTTTACTGCCTCCTGACACTTTTGGGTGACATAGTCCATCATACCCTGTACAGACTTATCTCTGAGGTCTGTGTCCCAAGGTATTTCCCTTAGGAAACTTCTCATGTTTGTGTGTGTGTGTGTACTCACCTAGTTGTACTCACCTAGTTGTGCTTGCGGGGGTTGAGCTCTGGCTCTTTGGTCCCGCCTCTCAACATAGGTGTGTGTGTGTGTGTGTGTGTGTGTGTGTGTGTGTGTGTGTGTGTGTGTGTGTGTGTGTGTGTGTGTGTGTGTGTGTGTGTGTGTGTGTGTGTGTGTGTAAGTGTGTGTGTGTGTGTGTGTGTGTGTGTGTGTGTGTGTGTGTGTGTGTGTGTGTGTGTGTGTGTGTGTGTGTGTGTGTGTGTGTGTGTGTGTGTCTGTGTGTGTGTGTGTCTGTGTGTGTGTGTGTGTGTGTGTGTGTGTGTGTGTGTGTGTGTGTGTGTGTTTGTGTGTGTGTGTGTGTCATGTTTCTTATGTGTGTGAGTGTGAGTCATGTTCTTTGTGTGTTAATGTGATTCAAGTTCCATGTGTGTGTGAGTCTAATTCATGATCCTTTAGTGTGAGTGTGACTCATGTTCCTTGTGTGAGTGTAACTCGTCTCTTACATCTTGTTCCTTATGTGTGAGTGTGACTCATGTTCCTTGTGAGTGAGTGTGACTCATGTTCCTTGTGCGTGAGTGTGACTCATGTTCCTTGTGCGTGAGTTTGACTTTTGTTACTTGTGTATGAGTGTGAATCGTCTCACACATTATGTTCCTTGTTTTTTAGTGTGACTCGTCTTTCACATCATGTTCCTTGTGTGTAAGATTGACTCAACTATCATATCATGTTCCATGTGTGTGAGTACAACTTATGTTCATTTTGCGGCAGTGTGACTCAGGTTCCTTGTGTGTGGTTATCTTGAGGTTATCATGAGATGATTTCGGGGCTCAGTGTCCCCGCAGCTCGGACCTCGACCAGGCCTCCTTTTTGTTACACACCCCCTGGAAGCAGCCCGTAGCAGCTGTCTAACTCCCAGGTACCTATTTACTGCTAGATAACAGGGTCATCCGGGTGAAAGAAACTGCCCATTTTTTCCGCCTCCACCGGGAATGGAACCCGGAACCTTAGGACTACGAATCCCGAGCGCTGTCCACTCAGCTGTCAGGCCATAAGTCAGGTGTGAGGGTAACTCGCCTCAAATATCATGTACCTTGTGTGTGTGTGTGTGTGTGACTCACGTTTCTTGTGTGTGAGTGTGAATCATGCTCCTTGTGTGAGTGTCTCGTGTTCCTTGTGTGTGAGTGTAACTCATGTTACTTGAGTGTGTGTGTGACTCATATTCCTTGTATGTGAGTGTGACTCGTCACTCACATCATGTTCCTTGTGTGTGAGTGTGACTCGTCTCTCACGTTATGTTCCTTGTGTCTGAATGTGACTCATGTTCCTTGTGTTTGAATGTGACTCATGTTCCTTGTGTTTGAATGTGACTCATGTTCCTTGTGTTTGAATGTGACTCATGTTCCTTGTGTTTGAATGTGACTCATGTTCCTTGTGTTTGAATGTAACTCATGTTCCTTGTATGTGAATGTGACGTAAGTTGCTTGTGTGTGAATGTAGCTCATGTTCCTTGCGTGTGAGTGTGACTTGTCTCTCACATCATGTTCATTGTGACTCGTTATGAGAAACAAGTAAATGAGGTAACAATGAGTGAGACAATGATGAACTCACTACATTTGAGAGAGTTAATATATGTGAGGCAGGAGTGTCAGGACTGGTCCATGACTTACTGAGGCAGGTGTGGGGCTCTTATAGGCATTTGTGCTTGACTATGAATGATGAGTATATGTGACTGTGTCTGAGTCAGGTGTGTGGCTCTTACAGGCATCTGTGCTTGACTATGAATGTTGAGTATATGCTGTGTATATGCTATATATGAGTATATGCTGCTGTGTCTGGAGCAGGTGTGTGGCTCTTACATACATCTGTGTTTGACTATGAATGATGAGTATATGTGACTGTGTCTGGGGCCGGTGTGTAGCTTTTACATACATATGTGTATGATTGTGGATGCTGAGTGTCTATGACTGGGACTGAGGCATGTGTGTGACTCCTACATACATCTATGCTTGACTATGAATGATAAGTATATGTGCCTGTGACTGAGGCAGGTGTGTGGCTCTTACATATATCTGTGCTTGACTATGAATGTGTAGAATATGTGACTGTGCCTGAAGAAGGTATGTGACTCTTACATTTATTTGTGCTTGACTATGAATGTGGAGAATTTGTGACTGTGACTGAGGCAAGTTTTGTTCTTACATGCAACTGTGGTTTATTTTGAATGAGGAGTATATATGACTGATTAAGGCAGGTGTGTGACTCGTACATACATCTGTGCTTGATGTAAGACTATAATGTCATTGGTAGTACATATCTTACCACCGAAAGCTCCTTCCAAGTTCAAAATCTTCTCTAAGACCGTCCATGAAGTCATCGATTGTAAATCCAAGTTTTCCGCCACAAGGTTAAGGAAAAATATATAATTTTCTACTACCATGAACAACCAGTCCCTCACCTGGCAGTCAAACTGTGTTCCAAAGTTGAAGTTGTTAGCCTTCAAATCTGCATGTAAATCCTATAAGGATTCATCCTGATTTTTGATGACTGAATCCATCCTGATTCTTTATTCGAAATCCATCAAACTCCTGTGATATGAAGGTTTCACTATATTATGACGTTTAAGCAGGATAATCAGGTTTTCATAGATCTTCGTATGGGATAGCTCTTGCGCGTACACGTTACCCAGTACACTATACTGTTGTACCCAGTAAAACTAAGAGCACTGCTCTCTTGTTTGTGTCCACCTTAATCCCATGATTCTCGAAGATTTCTTCTAGGAGGTTCAGCCTCAGATCCAACGAGATCTTAGTAGCACCAAACTGTTCCATTTTCACTAGTGACACCATCGAGGAAGCAGCCATGCTTATTGGGTTGAGCACAACTCACTGTTGTCTAAGTTATTCTGCCCGTCCACACGACATGCTCTCTGATGCTTCTCACCTCGTCTTGTTCCCGAGCTCATCAGCTTCTGTTAATCCTCGTCGCCACTGTTATATTCGGCGGTAAGAGAAACGAACGTGTGATCCACATGGCGTTTATTTACAACAAACAATGTAGTCACTAGTTATAGGTGCCATGAGTATAAACATTATATTCCTTATACACAAATGAGCATCGGCTCTCATACCCTAATCTTACAACATACCCTAATCCTAACACCTTCTATGATACCAACCACCATAACAATCATCAATTATAGAGACAGACCCCACTTGACCATGAAACTGACCTTCACATCGGTAGCTGCAGCGGACCCTGCTACCTCACAGGGGCTCAAGTGTTTTGGTGTCAAAATTCCTCCAGCCTATGTTCAGAATGAATGCTATTACAATCTTAAACAGCGTTTCAATTGTTAACAGTATACACACTCCGCCAATAAATGCCTGGAATGCGTCACCAAGTGCAGTAACTGCTCTGTAAACCACCGCTACACCGTTTGTTAGGCTGATTTCGAACATTATCTACTCTGCAATTGTGATCACGTTCTTATTTCCCATCATCACCTGTTGCCCACGCAGACAGGAAGTAATACAGAAAATTGTTGACTCGAGGCAACCTTCCTCCTCCACCAGCAACCAGCTCTAACTCTTCAGCGCCTTCTACCCAATCAGAAGCTTTTGCTGCTCTACCAGACGGTGGTTCCACCTCCCAGACTTTCCAGCCTTCTCATTAAGGCCCAGCGCCCATTCAGCACCCCAGCCTCGGCCTTCTTCAAATGCTGGTATTGTACCAGCTATTCTCCGCCTCGCTGAGAGGATTGCTGGGTCGGACAATCATTTTTCGTTGCAATATTCAAATCACTGTATACTGCTAATGGCTTAGCAACCATCTGTATTCCTGAGACAGTGCTTGCTGCCCCAGAGCCTACGCCTTCACATCGACGACACCTGCTTCGGTACCACGCGCCGTCCCTGTAGCTGAACAGCCTGCTCCCGTGCCTCCACCTACTACTGACGTTCCACGGATCGGAGTGCACCCACTTAACCTCCTACTCCTGCTACTGCTACAGCTCCCACTCCACAGCCTTCTCCACGGCCCCATGCTACTCAACCTTCTATGAATACTGGTGCTGCTATCGACTCGGCTGAATCGTCAGATGAAGAAGACTCTGTTGGGACACCACCCTCTCCTCAACAAAAGTTTCTACTGCCCTGAAGACTTCCTACTACCTTCTCCACAGCTACTACCTCGAACCACAGCACCTCCATGTCTACAAAAAGCAAGAGTGCCAAGAAAACCAACGACTCAAGACTGGATAAAGTAGTCAGAGGAAAGAAGATACCTGCAATCAGAAGACCGACGAATGAAGACCCATGAATAATGTGACACCATCGACTACCACAAACTAACTCCACTCACCAATAGTCAGCGGCTCGAGTGCCGAATCCCTGTATGCACTACCAAGAACGCTTCACTCAGCCTTCAAGAAATAAACCGAAATTCAACTTTGCGGTGGATTGGCCACCGCTTTGTACTTCCCCTCTCTGCCTCGTCTCCAGTTCCCTGCTCAAGTTTTGTGCACCCTCGCCCCGCTCTTCCATCCCCTGCTTACAAGGCCTATGTTTTGTTTCCAATTTCGAACATATTACATTAATCTGAACCTTACTTACGTGGTTTAGGGAAAATGCGAGTAACACAAGTTAATTTTTTTTTCATCATAAGTCTGACAGTGTGATATCATTTTGTTCTGCAAGACGGCAATGATTATCTAGCTTAGGAAAACACGGCACTGATGAGGAGTATATGTGACTGGGGCTGAAGCAGGTGTGAGACTATGGCAGAGGCATATTTTTGTTACATTGTAATAACTGACGGCAGCAGTTGTATGGTTAATAAGTAGACTAACATCTCCCAAGGCAGGATGGTAAACAATGATAGTAATTGTAGTATGGTTATTGACAGGAGGAACATCCCCCATGGTGGGATGGTGGACGCTGCAGATGTGATGGGAAGGTCTGTGTTCCTGAGAAGGAAGTCTCGAAGGTGTCCTTGGAGGGCGTGGGCGGCACGTGTGGGCGGCGGGCGTGGGCGGCAGGACACAAGCAGCGGGTGGTGTCCCATTCCGTGTTTGGTAACAACTCCGAATATTGGCTGGGACTTGATGACCTCCTAGTAACGGTAAGGCATATTTACCTGTCATCCACACAGTGTTGGTCACATCCAGCAATCTGTCCGTACAGAGGATATCACCTCGAGGGAATGGATTGGGAATGACTACATAATTTGTTATTACTTACTTTTTATCCATGCTTAGGTTAGGTTCAATTTACTTAAGGTTAAGGTTTAATTAGGTTAAGATTTAGTTTGGTTAGATTAGGTTAGGTTAGGTTAGGTTTCATTACGTTTGGTTACGTTAATACAATGTAATATTGACGATAATATGACATTTGGAATTCAAAAACTATTTCAATCTGCCCTCGAATTTCGTTAACAGAAATCCAAATTCTTCAAAGAAAACGTTTTCAGCATACTCTTTTTTTATATTTTAAACCATCGATTTTAATACATTAACATTATAACTTGGGAATAATCTCTGTTAACGATAAAAGGAAATTTGCCAGTTTTCATGTAGTTTATTACCGGAACCGTAATATGCCTTTGAACCATCACATATATCTGGATAACTATGCAGGTGGTTTGTTTTCTCTTCGTAATGGATTTGTCCTAAGAACATGCTGCATCCTGATACTGGTGAGGACGACCGCTTGGCAGAGTTCACCGCACTCTACGCTGAGGACATTTTAAATCCTTGAAAACGTGAATGATGTCACAGACACGTTATGCTGTTCAATATCAGAGTTCCCCAGTAACATTAAGCTTGGAAGCGAAGTCGCTGAACCTCTAGAGTGAAGTAGAATGCACACGGACTAAGTTTGGTTAATTGTAATTATATATGGAACATTAGCAGAAATGTTATTGAAGGTAAATAACATATATGATAAACTGTACGAATACTGTAATAATATTTATTTTTTTATGTTACGATGCTGCATTTTCTCTGATTTCCTCAAGAAAATGCATGTAAAAGTGAGTGATAACCCTCTGGTTATTTCAAGGTAATAAGGAGTTTGTTCTTTCAGAGTAACCCAATAATGTATATATTTTAACCCTCAAGTCTAGCCAGGATCTCTCTCCTGGGTTTAGTTTTAAGCACTGAGCTTTCTAAGAATTCACAAATATTGGCTTACAAGACAATTATCTAGAATAATTCCCAGGAAAAACCCTCGCTATAACATATAAATCATATAACTATAACAATAAAAATTAACGAAGCAATTTATCCACACATAATATATATGGATATAATCATATAAGTCTGCTAACTTTCAAAACTTATTGCATTCTCTAATCTGACACACTTGGTACCTACATGAATAATCAATATCGCAAGAAAGCATATGTGATTATGAGAGTCATAGATTAAATGGGAACTAATTAATCATCACCACCAAACATTAGAAACATTGTCAAAAACTCAAACACAATATATGAAAAGTATAATTGATAGTGACTTAATAGTTTCACCTCAGTATAGCGGGGCATCTGGACTACTCTTTTTCTCTTCAAATTATCTCCTTAGAGCCTTAAGTGATTTATGTTACTCCTCAAGGTCTCTGATGAAGAATTATTGGTCTCATCTTAGAGAGTGTCTCAATACTGGTCTGTGGCACGGATTGCTAGTCACCACAACCTCACTACACATTATGTCTGTGTCTGTCTTTTGTACACTAACTCCCATGGGAACACTATTCAACTTTAAATCACTTTACCCAAATACTGGCTATACTGCGTTAATATTGGCTCTGGTTCTACTGAAAACAACAATTTGTTTTTAACCCTGTTTTCTATTATGTTTTGAAAACGTTTTTTTTTTTGAGTTTGTAAAAACAAATATAAAATAATTATAAAACAATTATAACCTAACCCTAACCCCAGTTAGGGTTAGGTTAAAGAAAGTTTGGTTATGTTAAAAATGGAGTTCAGATCCTGTATATGAAGCTAGGTTAAGATTGGCATGGTTGAATTTATGTAGAGAAAATGCCCAATACTAGCACATAACTATTAAGCCCAGGTAACAGGTGATCAGTTGGGTCAGGTTGGTTATATTGATGTAAGACCAAAATCCCCCCCCCCCACCCCACCCCACCCCAAAAAATGGCTAAGAATAAAATGTAATATTGAACCAAGATCCTGTATCAGAGGTCAGGTCCAGGGCAGTTGGCGTTGATGCAAAAACAACAATTTCCAAAGAAAATGTTACATTTAACGTTAGGTCAAGTCAAGGTAGGTTCACTGTTGTTGAGTTGATGTTTAAAAACAAACACTTTCCTATCAATATAGTTGCAATATCAAGCAGATTACCCAGCAAACACAAAACGTTTTCTGACGTTATTAATTGGTCACTGGAAGGTGACACTGTAACTATTTATAAAGTCGTTTTTTTTAACAAATAAAATACGTTAATTTCATTCAACCAAATTGCTAACCTTTATTGTAAACTTATAAATGAGGTTTCAATACGTGTCGAATTTAAGTGCCATTACTTAATGTGTGTGTGTCTGTTGGTGGTTGTGTGTTAATTGGTACTCACCTAGTTGTTGTGCTTGCATGGGTTGAGCGCTGGCTCTTTGGTCCCGCCTCTCAACTGTCAATCAACTGGTGTACAGATTCCTGAGCCTACTGGGCTCTATCATTTCTACATTTGAAACTATATATGGAGTCTGCCTCCACCACATCATTACTTAATGTATTCCATTTGTTAACTACTCTGACACTGAAAAAATTCTTTCTAATGTCGCCATGGCTCATCTGAGTACTAAGTTTCCACCTGCGTGTCCTTGTTCGTATTCCACCTGTGCTAAAGAGTTTGTCTTTGTCCACCCTCAGTGAGGGTAAGGGTTGGTGTAATGAGGGTGTTGGTGGGTGTAGTGAGGAGGTGGGTGAGTGTGGGTGGGTGTAGTGAGGGTGTGGGTGGGTGTAGTGAGGGTGTGAGTGTGTGTGGGTGTAGTGAGAGAGTGTGTGTGGGTGGCTGTAGAGAGGGTGTTCTTTTGGTTGATGGGTGTAGTGAGGGTATTGGTTGGTGGGTGTAGTGAGGGTGGGTGAAGCAAAGGGTGTGGATGTGTGTGGGTGGGTGTAGTGAGGGTGTAGATATGTGGGTTGGTGTAGTGAGGGTGGGTGGGTGGGTTGTTATCTTGAGATGATTTCGGGGCTTTAGTGCCCCCGCGGCCCGGTCCTTGACCAAGCCTCCACCCCCAGGAAGCAGCCCGTGACAGCTGACTAACACCCAGGTACCTACTTTACTGCTAGGTAACAGGGGCATAGGGTGAAAGAAACTTTGCCCATTGTTTCTCGCCGGCGCCCGGGATCGAACCCGGGACCACAGGATCACAAGTCCAGTGTGCTGTCCGTTCGGCCGACCGGCTCCATGTAGTGAAGGGTGTAGTGAAGGTGTGGGTGGGTGTAGGTAGCGTATGGGTGTGAGTGGGTGGGTGTAGGTAGGGTATGGGAGCGTGTGGGTGGGTGTAGGTAGCGTATGGGTGTGAGTGGGTGGGTGTAGGTAGGGTATGGGTGTGAGTGGGTGGGTGTAGGTAGGGTATGGGTGTGAGTGGGTGGGTGTAGGTAGGGTATGGGAGCGTGTGGGTGGGTGTAGGTAGCGTATGGGTGTGAGTGGGTGGGTGTAGGTAGGGTATGGGTGTGAGTGGGTGGGTGTAGGTAGGGTATGGGTGTGAGTGGGTGGGTGTAGGTAGCGTATGGGTATGAGTGGGTGGGTGTAGGTAGGGTATGGGTGTGAGTGGGTGGGTGTAGGTAGCGTATGGGTGTGAGTGGGTGGGTGTAGGTAGGGTATGGGAGCATGTGGGTGGGTGCGTGTAGTGAGGGTTTGTACTCACCTAAATGTATTCACCTAGATTTGCTTGCGGGGGATGAGCTTTGGCTCTTTGGTCCCGTCTCTCAACCTTCAATCTATTGGTGTGCAGATTCCTGAGCTTCTCAAGCTCCATCATATCTACATTTGAAACTGCGCATGGAGTTTCACCACGCAACTTCCTAGTGCATTCCCTTTTCTAACTACTCTGACATCGAAAAAGTTGTTTCTAATGTCTCTGTGGCTCATTTAGGTACTGTGTTCCCTTCCACCTGTGAGGGAATCTGGATTCCCTCAGCTAGTTTTCCTAGTTTCTAGATTAGGCTAGTCACTCTAGGGACTCTAGAAACTGAAGCTTTCAAACTAACATATACTTGTGGGGTGTTGAATGAAAGCTCTTGCTATGGACTATCATTTGTGAGTAGTTAGAAGTCTGTGATTGCTCTGTAGAGAGAATTACAGAGATTTTCCTGTTTCTGTGAAATAGGATGAGGAGGTGAGAGTGAAGTGGTATGAGAGGATACTTGACTAAAACCGTTAGATGTGGGGGGAGAGTGGGGTGAACGTTGCCCCCCCCCCCCCCACCATGTGAAACATTGCGCCTTGTCTTTAGGCCTCCCCCTCCTTGTGACGTCACAGGACGCTTGAGGGTGAGTGAGGCCTGTGATTGGGGTAGGCATGTCTGGTCTGAGCTGTGTTTTGGCGCGAACGGCTGTGATTGGAAGCGGCACGAGGGAACAGTGCCGGCTTCGTGCTGATTGGTCAAGACAAAGTAGGGGAGGAGGTATGGGCATTTTGAGTTTCCTTAGCCCGCGAAATCGTCAGTTTGAGCAGGGTAGCAGGTGGACGAGGACGTGGCTGGGTGGAGGGGAGAGTTTTCCCCCTCCACCCCCATTAATCGCGGACGTTACCATGTTGTCTAGCAGGGATGGTACTCCTGCCATCCCGGGTTGTGTCTAGGCCCAATTTTCGTGAAATTTGAGGGCCGACGAGGTACGGAAGGACCAGTAAAATAGCCTCAGAGACAGTGGGCACCCATGAGGCAGCTGGCAGAGCCTCATGGTGTAACAGGTGGTTTGAATATCCTGTCTAGTGTCTATTGGTGGAATCAGGGCAGTGTAATTGTGGTGAGATTACAGGCCCCTGTGGGACTTTGAATTCCACCCTGTTGGTCCGCCCGGTGATGACGCCGCCGGCCATTGTCACCCCAGTGTAGAGCAAGGCAGGCTCTGGTTTGCTGGAGTTGTTGGTGATTCCCCATCCATGTGTGTATGCCCGGGGGCCACCCCCAGGCCGCCCGGCCGCTCGGCCCGGCCACTCAGCCCGGCCCGGCTCAGCCAACCCGCCTGCCCACGCGCCGGCTACCCCCCCCCCCCCTCTCAGCTCGGGAGCGGCGCTGTGGGCCACGCGGTGGCCACATGCCTTGGCCACCCCCTTGGGCCACTTGGCCACTTTCCCGGGACAGCCTAGGGCCACATCTTGTCGACACATGAGGAGCAAGCTAAGTGTTGACAGCTAGAGTGGTAGTGACCTGGGAAATGAGTGAAATAAGGAGAGGAAAACGTGAGTACAATAGTCAGTGTAACAGTGTCTCAGTATTAGTGGAAATTCACGGTAAAGCTGTGTTGTCCCATAGCCCTGCCAGGCTAGGGAAGCAGCTGAGTGACAGCTGTCTGTAGCACGTCCAGGTGACTGGTAGGGTGGTACCTGGAGATAGATGTTGTACACGGGACCACACTGTAGTATCATGATGTATATTAGTGTGTAGACTGACTCGAGTATGTACCGGTCAGTGTAGAGATTTACCATATAAGTGATCCAGCCTGTCGATTCTATATATAATCGTTCAGACTTGATTAATGCCATAGAGTACCGCATATAAATTGTATCATTAAAGGTAGGCAGGCCAGGTTGCAGGGATGTCAGTGGGTACCCTGAGGTCTGTGTAGTTAGTTACATTTACCTGATGATATAATTTTCATTGATTATGTGAATGCCATTTCTATGTGTTCATTTGCATGCTTTATGTACTGTGCTGTGTGGTAAGTCAGTAGATGTGATTGCTGACTGATTGCCTAATGATGTCATTAGCATGTGGGGTATGCTGATGGCATCATTATGTTGCAGGTTTGTGCAGTGTTGTTATCAGTTTATACGATATTGCTGCCCTAGGAACTGTGTTGAGGGTTTAAGGGACCTCTAGGATTATTCAGGGGAATTCACAGTACTTAATGAATGCAGGCAGTTGATTGGTTAATTGCCTTGCTGAGGTAAGTGTGTGTTCACAGTAGTCCCTTGCAACGGTTGCAAGAAAAGGGGGGCAGTAATATTGGTATACTCTTGTTGTTGCACAACCGTGTGTCATTATTGTGTGGGCACAGTAATTAACGAGTTGCAGTAGCCGCAACCGTATGTGGGCAGTGCCTTTGTGTTGTTGCATGCCATTGTTGTGTGACCTATGTAACACTGGGGTTACTTTATTTCTTTAAGTTGTGTTGAGGACTTAAGGATTCAGTGAGTTAATAATTGGGGAATTAACTGGATAAGGGGTGCACACTTATTGTGGAGTGAGTGAGGGCTGTTATGAGAGAAAACAGCGTTGAGCTTGAGTGAGATACGTCTCGGGAGCAATTAATTGTCCGTGTGACAACTAATTGACCACTCTAGCTAATTATGTAATTAGCCTTCTCATCATGAATTCACGTAGTGGGAGAGGATCTGTCAGAATCTGTCATTATTTGTGTTAACGTAATTTGCTCGAGACTAATTACCTTTCTGGGGTATAGCAATTAGTGGCTCATGTTAATTAGTAGAGTAATTAACATCAGGAGGGCTCAGATGACTCGGTAAAGCGAGGTCATGGAGCTAGCATAAATCGTTGTATTAATCATATCCTGTCTGAGGACATTGGATTAATGGCACTTAATTAGTTAATTCGGGGTAATTAACTCCTTTCCCGTGAATTCACAGTGTTTGATGAGATCTGCTTAGGCAGTGCGGAGTGAGACGTAATTGTGGATGATTAATTATCGATCCTGGTGATAGTTAATTAATTGCTCGGAGTTAATTAGGGAAATTAACACTCACTAGTAATTTTTTGACACAGACTGTTGAGAAGCTACCAAGTTAGGGTAGGCTTAGTTAACGTAACTCACTGGGGATGTAATTAGTGGTCCGTTTGACCTTAATTGAGGATTACTCACTGAATACTTGCTAGGAGTCAAGTGTGATGTAATATAAGTTTGAGTTATTGTTAACAAGAGAGACAAGTGTTAATGATTAACGTAGAGTATCATCATGTTGTTGTCTAGTGTGAGCCAATTGTTTGTGATTACCGTAGCACTTTGTTGCTGACTGCTGCGATCAGTCAATTAACGTAATTAATCTCTTAAGGCAATTTCTTTTGGTTGTCGTCTGGTGACGAGAGTAGAGTAATCTAGAGATTTGTGGAGCTGTGTCCCAGAATCCCGCCTTGCCTGTCTTTGTTACAATTTACAGTGCAACTTCTTGTAGGGAGTTGCAAAGAGTGTTCACACTGGGTTGTGATAGGGGGAGTCACTGCTGGACTACCCACCTAGTTACGTGGGTCTCTCCTGGGTGGCGGGAGGACCCCTAAGTTTGTGATTATAGTAGCTGTCAGGGAAACCGAGACACTATTGATTGCATGCTTGTGTCTTCAGTGGATATCCTTCATTTGTTCAGTTAGTTCATGTTGTCAGCCCGAAGTGTCAGCAAGATGGAGCCTGCTGTCACTTCTCGAGGGGCTGTTGAATAGGTGTGTTGCAAATGCCATTTGATGTTCAATAACGTAACCATTCGCTGTGGTGTAACTTAGTCTGTGATATTTTTCTTTGATTTGCAATATTGCATCATCAGTGGGCACACCTGTGTTCAGGTTAGTTCAGTATGCAGCCTCACAGCAAGGGATGCTATTTAGCTGTTTGTTATCGTGCCACTGGATGGACATTAACGTAACGTAAACTCGGTAATGTAGTAGTTAGTCTCTTGTTAGTAATAAATTGTTATGTTATAGAAAACGGTCTTTGATGTCAACCCTTCAACCATGTTATTCCACCATATTTCTGCATATTACGATTAAATGTTGATGTGATCTTGATATGACGGCTGTTCTTGGGAATTCGAATTCCAATTCATAGCGCCACATCAAATATAAATATTTGATTGTGAGAACCCGTCGGTTACCCTTTATTAGTTTTAACGTCCTGTTTAACTATGAGGAACCACCGGCCTATTGTGGACAGGTTTTCGCCCCTAGTGGTGGAGGCCTGGCGGTTTGCTCCCGCTTTTCCTTTTTCTATTGGACCCGTGCTTAACTGCCGTGAGCAGCCTTTAAACTTATAGTCCACCTCCTAAGGGAGGTAGGCGTAGAAAAAAATCTCACACCACCTATGTCCCCTTGTGCATGTACCATCAGTGTTAAATAATCCATCCTTGTCTACCCTGTCAGTTCTCTTGAAAATGTTGTATGTGGTGATTGTGTCTCCCCCAGGCTCTTCTGTCTTCCAGCGACGTAAGGTGCAGTTCCCTCAGCCTTTCATGTCATTTAGTTCTGGGACTAGCCTAGTGGCATACCTCTGAACTTTTTCCAGCTTCGTCTTATGCTTGACAAGGTACGGGCTCCATACTTGGCCGCATACTCCAGGAGTGGTCTTACAAATGTAATATACAAGGTTCTGAAGGATTCCATAAACAGGTTTCTGAATGCAGTTCTGATGTTAGCCAGCCTCGCATATGCCGCCGATGTCGAGAGCTCCCTGAGCTCTCCTGCTTCCAGCGACGTGAGGTGCATTTCACGCTGCCTTTCCTCGAAACTCATGCCTCTTTGTTCTGGGACTAGCCTAGTGGCATACCTTTGATCTTTTTCCAGCTTAGTCCTGTGATTGACAAGGTACAGACTCAATGCTGGGGCTTTATACTCTAGTATTGGTCTTACATATGTGGTATACAAGGTTCTGAAGAACTCCTTACACAAGTTCCTGAAGGCTTTTCTGATGTTAGCCAGCCTCGTATACCCCGCAGATGTTATTCTTCTTATGTGGTGTTCAGGAGACAGGATTGGCGTGATATCAACCCCTAGATCTTGCTCTCTGTCCGTTTCACGAAGAACTTCATCTACCGTACGGTATCCTGTGTCTGGCCTACTATTTCCACAGCCTAGTTTCATTACCTTACACTTACTCGGGTTGGTCTTTAGTAGCCATTTGTTGGACCATTCATTCAGTTTGTCCAGATCATCTTGTAACCTTATACTATCTTCCTGTCTTAATCCTCCTCATAATTTTTCGCTTCATTAGCAAACAATGTGAGGAACGAGTCTATACCCTCTGGAAGATCACTTACATATATTAGAAACAATATGATATAGTATGCATCATATGTTTATATGATATAGTAGGTTTACATATATCAGAAACAGTATGATTTGAACCCACACGGTTTAGTTCAAGGACTGAACAATGTGGGACTCCACAGGTGACACCTCGCCAATCTGAGACCTCGCCCCTCACATTGACACGCTGTTGCTTAGGTACTCCATTTACTAATAGAGTTCCTTTCATTTCACTCCTGCTTGCATCTCCAACTTGTGCACTAGTCTCTTGTGTGGTACTGTGTCAAAGGCTGTCTGGCAATCCAAAAATATGCAGTCTTCTCACCCCTCTCTTTCTTCCCTGATTTTTGTTGCCTGGTCGTAGAACTCAATTAGTCCTATGAGGCATGACTTGCCATCCCTGGACCCATTCTGATTTGTTGTTACACAGTTCTTTCGCTCCAGATGTTCCACTAGCTTTTTTCTCACAATATTCTCCACCAACTTGCATGGTATGCAAGTTAGGGACACTTGACTGTAGTTCAGTGTTTTCTGCCTATCTCCCTTCCTATATATTGGGACTACATTAGCAGACTTTCAAATTTTTAGGAGTTCACCTATTACCAGTGATTTGTTGAACATTATGGAGAGTGGCAGATACAGTGTTTCTGCTCCCTCCTTTAGTATCCATGGAGAGATTACATTCGGGCCTATAGCCTTTGTCACATCCAACTCTAACAGAAGCTTCCTTACCTCCCCACTGGTACTCCAGAACTCCTCTAGTGGTGCCTGAATATATATTCCCTCACTTCTCTCTGGAACTTCTCCTTGCTCTAATGTGAAGAACTCCTTGAATTTCTTATTGAGTTCCTCGCACACTTCCTTGTCATTTGTAGTGAATCTATCTGCCCCCATTCTCAGTTTCATTACCTGTTCCTTTTTGTTTTTCTCCATATATGACTGTGCAGGAATTTAGGTTGAGTCTTTGTCTTGCTTGCTACGTTATTTTCGTAATGCCCTTCTGCCTCTCTTCTCACCCTGACATATTTTTTCCTAGCACTTTGGTATCTTTCTTTGCTCTCAAGTGTCCTGTTATTTCTATGGTTTCTCCACATCATTGTGCTTTGTTGCTTTGCTAGCTTACATCTTTGATTAAACCATGGGTTTCTCATCAGCATTTCATTGTTTTCTTTTTAGACTGGGACAGACTTGTCTGCTGCCTCCTTAAACCTCTGTGTGATGTAGTCCATCATGTATTGGGCCGTCTTTCCTCTGAGCTCTGTTTCCAAAGTTATGTCTATTAGGAATGTTCTTATCTCCTCATAGATTCCTTGTTGGAATGCCAGTTTTTTGTTTCCAGGTCCCTTCCTTGAGTACAATAACCCTTCTTCGACCAGATACTCAAACGTCAGTACAATGTGATCGTTCATTCCTACTGGGTCTTCTGTACCGACTTTCTTTGTGTTGGAGTCGCTCTGAGTGAAGACTAGGTCGAGTCTTGCTGGTTCATCATTGCCTCTCATTCTTGTTAGTCCCCCTGATATTCTGGCTTAGAAAGTTTTTTGTTGCCGCCTCCAATAGTTTAGCTCTCCATGTTTTCTCACCTCCCTGCGTTCCTTGTGCTCCCAGTCTATCCTTCCATGATTGAGGCCCCTCATAATGAACAGATGGGATCTGTTTTTACAGGCAGCAGAGGGTGCCCTTTCAATTATAGTGTTAACCGCCATGTTGTTGTCGTACTCTTGCCTGGGTCTTATGTTTTTTGTTGGAGGGTTGTATATCACTGCTGCTACTACTACTTTTGGTCCTCCCATTGTCATGGTGCTTGTAATGTAGTCTCTGAACCCCTCACAGCCCAGGATAACCATCTCATTGAAGCTCGATTCATTTCTCATTAGTACAGCCAATCTACCTACCCCCTTTCTTCCCGCTCTTTCCATATTATAGTGTAGTCCTGGGGGAATCACCACACTCGATATGATTCCTGAGAGTTTTGTTTCCATGAGTCCAATTACATCCAGGTTCCCTTTTTGTGCTCTTTCCCTTAGTACACTTGCTTTGCTTTTAATCTGTTACAACCAGCTTGTGCCAGTAATCGGGTTCTTTCTGTTAATGTGCCATATAACCTCTTCTTCTGTAATCCTACCCCAACTCAGTGGTAAGGTCTAGAGAACTGGCAGTGGCAGGTAATTGTGCAAAGCTTAAAGGGGAACAAACAGTACTCAATTACACCTTCATCAATATATTATCTCCTTCAATTACACCTTCACCAATATATATTTTGACACCATAGATGGTGTCAAAATCGCCACTTCACACTCCAACAATGGTGTTGATACCATAACATAATCCCAACTATGTTTGAGTACATCACCTGGAAGCCGACTCTCTTCTGGCAATCCTCAGTTTCTATTGATTCCATTCAAGTAGGGAAACAGGGAGGGTCCAGGATAAGAGGGCCTAGGAAGGTGGAACCTGGGGTATCTGAGGTCTGAGGGGGCTGGGAGGGTCTGGTATGGAAAGGGTGGTGGAGAAGGGAGGGCTTGGTGTGGTGAAGTAGGGAAGTGCTTGGGAGGGAGAGGGGGTTTGGAGGGGTAGTGGGGGAGGGGGGTTTGAGGGGGTTGTGGGAGAAGGGAGAGCTTGGGGAGCAGGAGAAAAGGGGGGATTGGGGAGTGGGAAAGGAGGGAGGGGTTGGGAAGGATGGGGGGAGAAGGGAGAGCTTAGGGGGATGGAGGGAAAGGAAGGGCTATAGGGGGTGGGAGAGAAGGGAGGGCTTGGGGTTGGGGGGGGAAGGGAGGGCTTGGGAGTGGGGAATAAGGTAGGGCTTGTGGGCGAGAGGGGAGAGCTTGGGAAGAAGGGAGGTCTTGTAGGAGAGAAGGGAGGGCTTGGGAAAAAGGGAGGTCATGGGGAGAGGGGAAAGTGGAGGGAGGGTGGCCTGGGTGGGCACTTAGTGGGGGGCTGGCAGAGGTTGGGGCAGGTAGGTCTTCTATTTTTGTTTTTAGTATTATTATTTTCTACCACAGACGTGGCCACACATTTACAATGCTAACCACCATATATACGTTTTCTTCTGTCTTCCATGGACAGGGTTAGAGATGTGTTAAACATACAGTTCAAGGGTTTATTGAACACTCAACCACAGAAGGTGATTCGGTCCTTTTAAAATGCTAAGCTAACCTACATACGTAAATACATAGATACATAGATTAACGTATGCCCTACATAAAGTGTTCGATGTGTCTTTTATATAGTGTCATCAATGTGCATTTACAAAGGTGAAATGTAATTCTGATCATCTTCCATATATACTTTATACGCATACATATACATACACACACACATATATGTTCATATACATATATATATATACACAGACATGCATTCACATACATTTGTTTCTTTTACTCTGACTGGGTGAGATAGCTGATAGAGAAACTAGTGTGCAATTAAGCACTTAATCACTGAAGGTGATTAAGGTGCTTTTACAAGTTCATTTTTTTTTTTTTTTTTTTTTTTTTTCAGATATATACAAGAGTTGTTACATTCTTGTACAACCACTAGTACGCGCAGCGTTTCGGGCAAGTCCTTAATCCTATGGTCCCTGGAATACGATCCCCTGCCGCGAAGAATCGTTTTTTCATCCAAGTACACATTTTACTGTTGCGTTAAACAGAGGCTACAGTTAAGGAATTGCGCCCAGTAAATCCTCCCCGGCCAGGATACGAACCCATGACATAGCGCTCGCGGAACGCCAGGCGAGTGTCTTACCACTACACCACGGAAACTGTTTATAGGTTATATAGATACATCACATCACATACATACATTGTATAATTGATACATTACATGGTCAGTCTTGGGTACAAGTCCAATATATCATCAAGTGTTCCAGTACTCATTTAGTAATTACACAGTTCAGCATAGCTTAGCCCAGGAGGGCGAAAGTCAGTCAATATGGGATATTCTACAATTGGGTGGAAGGTGGGGGTGGTGCTCCTCTTACTGGGGCTGTTGAACTGCTTGTGTAGGGTTGCCCATTCCCCTCTGGAATTGTAGGGTTCAAGGTTGTTGTTCCCTGATTCCTTTCTCTCACCCTGCACTCTGTCCGTATGGCTGCAGCCCTCATTCTCTCTTCCTTTGTCATATTCCTTTGCAGGAATACCTTTTTGAATTTCGGTATATATACTAGTCTGTTCTTCCTTGCTAACAGTTCCTCTTTTGTGTTCTCGCTTGTGAAGGTGAGTACAAGGTGTGTACTCACCTTTATAAATCGGTCTCTGTCCTTGTTGTACTGTCCAAGCCTGAAAACCTTAATATTCCGTTGAGCCCTCTCCATCTGTATCCCTTCAACGATCTCTTTAACTGCATTTTTGTCCTTGTCTCTCCACCCCATTGGACTGCCCCTCCCCCCCGGCTTGTTCCTTAAGACCTACTAAGCCTACTGCTCTTTTTCTCTCTATCAGACGGCTAGTACATCTAGCTGCTTCCCGAGAAGAAGCCACTTTCATGGCAACTTTACATAGCTTCAGGGCTCTTTCTAAACAAATATGCAATTAAGGGTTGTAGTGTAGAAGTCCCCTCTACAGATACATTATCAGCTTCCTGTGGGATGGTTCGAATCCGGTTTTGAGTAGGATTCTCTTTCAGGCTTTTTATCTCCCTTGCTGCCTTCAGCTCATCCTGCATGTTGGTTTCTGTCTCCCTCGTTACCCTCAGTTCTTCACTGATTTCCCGCCACATGTGAGCAATTGCCTCCTTAATTGAGTCATCTTGTCTCTCATTTCCCGTTCTATTTTAGGGTCTTCCCATGTTAGTTCCCTATTCCAATTATTCCAAAGTTTGGATATTCCAATGTGTGTGTGTGTGTGTGTGTGTGTGTGTGTGTGTGTGTGTGTGTGTGTATGTGTGTGTGTGTGTGTGTGTGTGTGTGTGTGTGTGTGTGTGTGTGTGTGTGTGTGTGTGTGTGTGTGTGTGTGTGTGTGTGTGTGTGTGTGTGTGTACTCACCTAGTTGTACTCACCTAGTTGTGCTTGTGGGGGTTGAGCTCTGGCTCTTTGGTCGCGCCTCTCAACCGTCAATCAACAGGTGTACAGATTCCTGAGCCTATTGGACTCTATCATATCTACACTTGAAACTGTGTATGGAGTCAGCCTCCACCACATCACTTCCTAATGCATTCCATTTGTCAACCACTCTGACACTAAAAAAGTTCTTTCTAATATCTCTGTGGCTCATTTGGGCGCTCAGTTTCCACCTGTGTCCCCTTGTGCGTGTTCCCCTTGTGTTAAATACCCTGTCTTTATCTACCCTATCAATTCCCTTGAGAATCTTGAATGTGGTGATCATGTCCCCCCTAACTCTTCTGACTTCCAGTGAAGTGAGGTTTAATTCCCGTAGTCTCTCCTCGTAGCTCATACCTATCAGCTCGGGTACTAGTCTGGTGGCAAATCTTTGAACCTTTTCCAGTTTAGTCTTATCCTTGACTAGATATGGACTCCATGCTGGGGCTGCAAACTCCAGGATTGGCCTGACATATGTTGTATACAAAGTTCTGAATGATTTTTTACACAAATTTCTGAATGCCTTTCGTATGTTGGCCAGCCTGGTATATGCCGCTGATGTTATCCTCTTGATATGTGCTGCAGGAGACAGGTCTGGCGTGATATCAACTCCCAAGTCTTTTTCTTTCTCTGACTCTTGAAGAATTTCCTCTCCCAGATGATACCTTGTATTTGGCCTCCTGCTCCCTACACCTATCTTCATTATATTACATTTGGTTGGGTTAAACACTAACAACCACTTGTTCGACCATTCCTTCAGTTTGTCTAGGTCTTCTTGAAGCCTCAAACAGTCCTCTTTTGTCTTAATCCTTCTCATAATTTTGGCATCGTCCGCAAACATTGAGAGAAATGAATCTATACCCTCCGGGAGATCATTTACGTATATCAGAAACAAGATAGGACTGAGTACAGAGCCCTGTGGGACTCCACTGGTGACTTCACGCCAATCGTAGGTCTCACCCCTCACCGTAACTCTCTGCTTCCTATTGCTTAGATACTCCCTTATCCACTGGAGCACCTTACCAGCTACACCTGCCTGTCTCTCCAGCTTATGTACCAGCCTCTTATGCGGTACTGTGTCAAAGGCTTTCCGACAGTCCAAGAAAATGCAGTCCGCCCAGCCCTCTCTTTCTTGCTTAATCTGTGTTACCTGGTCATAGAATTCTATTAAGCCTGTCAGGCAAGATTTACCCTCCCTGAACCCATGTTGGCGATTTGTCACGAAGTCCCTTCTCTCCAGATGTGTTACCAGGTTTTTTCTCACGATCTTCTCCATCACCTTGCATGGTGTACAAGTCAAGGATACTGGCCTGTAGTTCAATGCCTCTTGCCTGTCGCCCTTTTTGTATATTGGGACCACATTCGCCATCTTCCATATTTCTGGTAGGTCTCCCGTCTCCAGTGACTTACTATACACTATGGAGAGTGGCAAGCAAAGTGCCTCTGCACACACTTTCAGTACCCATGGCGAGATCCCGTCTGGACCAACAGCCTTTCTAACATCCATCCAGGTCCAGCAGGTGTCTCTCGACCTCCTCTCTCGTAATTTCAAACTCTTCCAAGGCCGCCTGATTTACTTCCATTTCTCCTAGCACAGTGACCTCACCTTGTTCTGTTGTGAAGACCTCTTGGAACCTCTTGTTGAGTTCATCACACACCTCTTTTTCATTCTCTGTATACCTGTCCTCGCCTGTTCTAACTTTCACTACCTGTTCTTTCACTGTTGTTTTCCTTCTGATGTGACTGTGGAGTAGCTTTGGTTCGGTCTTGGCTTTGTTTGCTATATCATTTTCATAACTTTTCTCTGCTTCTCTTCTCGCCCTGACATACTCATTCCTGGTTCTCTGGTATCTCTCTCTGCTTTCTGGTGTTTTGTTATTCCGGAAGTTCCTCCACGCCCTTTTGTTCAGTTTCTTTGCTTCCATACATGCCCTATTATACCATGGATTCTTCTGTTGCTTCTCGGATTTTTCCTTTTAGGCCGGGATGTATCTGCTTACTGCCTCCTGACACTTTTGGGTGACATAGTCAATCATACCTTGCACAGACTTAGCTCTGAGGTCTGTGTCCCAAGGTATTTCCTTTAGGAAGCTTCTCATCTCCTCATAATTTATTTTTCGGTATGCCAGCCTTTTGTTTCCTAGTTCTTTTTTTTTGGGAGGGGATAATTCCTAGCTCTACCAGGTACTCAAAGTTCAATACATTGTGATCACTCATTCCCAAGGGTGCTTCCATCTTGACTTCCCTTATATCACACTCATTTAGGGTAAATATCAGATCAAGCATTGCTGGTTCATCCTCTCCTCTCATTCTTGTTGGATCCTTGATGTGCTGGCTTAGAAAGTTTCTTCTTGCCACGTCCAGCAGCTTAGCTCTCCATGTTTCTGGTCCTCCATGCGGGTCTCTGTTCTCCCAATCTATCTCCCCATGGTTAAAGTCTTCCATGATTAGTAGTCCAGATCCATTCCTGCTAGCAACAGAAGCTGCTCTCTCTATTATGTTAATGGTGGCCATATTGTTTCTATCATATTCCTGTCTGGGTCTTCTGTCATTTGGTGGCGGATTATATATGACTATGACTATAATTTTTTGCCCTCCAGTGGTTATTGTTCCTATTATGTAGTCACTGAAACCTTCACATCCCTGAACAACCAACTCCTCAAAATCCCAGCCTTTTCTTACCAGCAGAGCTACACCACCATCACCTCTTCCTTCTCTATCTTTCCTCATAACATAATAGTCCTGTGGGAACACTGCATTTGTTATTGTTTTCGTCAGCTTTGTTTCTGTGAGAGCTATTATGTCTGGGTTTTCCTCTAGTACCCATTCTCCAAGTTCATTTGCTTTATTTGTAATACCCTCTATGTTAGTGTATAACATAATATATCTCATAACATAATAGTCCTGTGGGAACACTGCATTTGTTATTGTTTTCATCAGCTTTGTTTCTGTGAGAGCTATTGTGTCTGGGTTTTCCTCTAGTACCCATTCTCCAAGTTCATTTGCTTTATTTGTAATACCATCTATGTTAGTGTACATTGCCTTGAGGCTCACTTTCTTCTGTCCCTTCTCAAATCTCCTCCTTGGTGAATGTTCTGCTGGTGGAGGAAGCTGTGCCATGGGTGTGAGGATTTGTGAGGTGGATACCAGGGTTGCAGAGGATACTGGGATGAGAGGTAGGGGGTCAAGTGAAGGGGGAAGGACAGGGAGGGTATGGGGTGAACGGGGCGGGAGGACAGGAAGGAAAGGGGGGTTTTATATGCAGAGGAGGGTGGTGGGGTTGCCCTCCCAGCTGGTGTTACTGGGTAGCTGGTTGTGGGTTCCCCCCTCGCCTCTGGGGGTGATGTGTTGGGAGCAGTGGTTTCCTGGTTTTCCCCTCTCGCCCTGCGCTTCTTCCTTGCTTCTGCCGCCATGGCCCTCTCCTCCCTCATCATGTCCCTCTGGAGGAATACTTTTTTGAATTCTCCCACATGTTGCAGGTGCTTTTCTTTGTTAGAATCATGTCCTTTGTGTTCTCGTTTGCAAACACTATCTTTAACACACGGTCTCGGTCTTTTTGGTACCAGCCTAACCTGAAAACCTTCTCAATGCTATGCTCAGCCCCTTCCATGTCTAGTGCCTTCAGTATTTCATTCACTGCCACTTTGTCCTTAGCATTCCACTCTTTCCTATTAGAGCCTTCCTGCTGTTTAATACCTACAGCTACCACTGCTCTTTTCCTTTCCAGCAGCTGGCTAGTGGAGCATGCCGCCTCCTGTGAGGTGGCTGCTTTCATGGCTACCTCCATCACTGCAGACATTACTTCAGAGTTGTTTTTTTAACATTTCTGCAAATGTTGCTTTTAATGTGGCATTCTCTTCCAAAGTACTATTACTACCTTCACCCTGGGTGGTTATCTGAGTCTCAGCATCGATATTGTTCTCTTTGAGGGCTCTAATCTCCTCCTTTGCTGCTGTCAGCTCTCTTTTTAGGTTGCTTATTTCTATTCATCATTTCCTGCATCATTTCCTGCATCTCACTCTTGATGTCCTCCAGAAACTGGGCGAACATTTCCTTCATTTCGTCACCTGAACTTTTCTCTGTTCCCCTGTTGCTTCTGGCTGTCATGCTTGACCCTATTCCTAGTTGTGCCGTGATAGGATTCGTCAGAAGGGCAGAGCGGGGTGGGGGAGAAAGAGATAGGGTGTGTGTGTGTGTGTGTGTGTGTGTGTGTGTGTGTGTGTGTGTGTGTGTGTATGTGTGTGTGTGTGTGTGTGTGTGTGTTTGTGTGTGCATTCACCTAGTTGTGTTTACGGGGATTGAGCTATGCTCAATCCCCGTAATTGTAGGTCTAAATATCTCAGATAAATTTTAAATTAATTATTTTAAGTCACTCTGTACACCTTATTGATGATCTATATGGAGTACCAACCACTAGCTCACTCCAAGGAAGCACATGCTAGGTGAGGTATAGGTGATGTCCATATGACGGGTTTGGGTTGCCTGTCCTTTTCTGGTGCTAGTCGGCAATGCTGTCTCTACGTTCCTGATATACTATTCGTTCCTATCCTTCTCACTGAACGTCAACATCAGCAAGGGAGAAACATAGTATACGTTTCTACTCGGTACACACACTTTGGGGAATCGATCACTATGTTAGTTATATTTCTGCTTCATAAACATTATACTTGCCAATTCGTCAGACCTATCATAACTGTCCCAGGGTATTGCACTGATGTTGCCACTCAACCTTATCTTTTCTCCTTAACTGATCTAATGCTATAGAAGATCACTATACTCCTGAACACTGCGTTTGTGTACACTCCTGTGACAAGATACTATGTTTCCTGTCTCTGTAACACTCAATGTCTTGAGACAAATGATGTTAGTTTGAGGACGTCCACTGACACGTGTCTCTCATGACCCCAGAACCCAGACAAGTGTGGGTTTGTGGGGCATATGTGTATGTGTGGGTGTTGATGTGGGGTCTAAGAAGGTGTGGGTTGTGGGTGTGACATGTATGTGGGGGGGGGGGGTGACGTGGGGTGCGGAGTGGATGCAGGTGTGGGGCATGTGTGGGTGTAAGGCCTGTGTGGGGTGTGGTGGGTGTGGGACATGTCAGGAGAGGGCATGAAATTCTGAGGCCTAAAACGTCAGAGACAAGAGGTGAGTCTTTTGCCTTTAGCGATTATTCCAAGATACAAAATGGTGGTAATTATTTCCACGTTGTCTTTCCACTGTTTTTGTCCTAATATTTGAAGTGCAGCTTTTGAGTCAGTGTGTATGATAGCTGTCCATCCAGCGCTGTCCATCCTGTCCATCCAGCGCTGTCCATCCTGTCCATCCAGCGCTGTCCATCCAGCTGTCAGGCGTCCAAGGGCGCCTGACAGATGGATGGAGAGATCTTCGGATTCGTAGTCCTGAGGTTCCGGGTTCGATCCCCGGTGGAGGCGGAGACAAATGGGCCAAATTTTTCTTTCACCCTGATGCCCCTGTTACCTAGCAGTAAATAGATACTTGGGAGTTAGACAGCTGCTACGGGCTGCTTCCTGGGGTTGTGTAATAAATAGGAAGCCTGGTCGAGGACTGGGCCGCGGCGACGCTAGGCCCCAAAATCATCTCAAGGTAACCTCAAGATGATGCATTCTGAGTGTTTTGTGCAATCATATATGCGATTTCCTGTTGTATGGTAAAGAGCTCAGTTTGGGTTGATGATACTTTTCTTCCCAGTCTCCAATATGCCTGTTCCCTGTCCATGCAAAGAGAAGTGCCAGCACTCATATTCTGTGTGCAGACAGACGAATTGTGTCCACCGATCCGTTTGTGAAGATGTGGGTGGCTCCTGCTACCGCAATGCTGCTCATTTGCTTCTGTATGATGTGCCTTAGGATTGTTTTATCATAGGCAACCTTTTTCATTGGAAGACCTTCTATTACTATTTTGAAGGTAGGCTCCACCCACAGTGGGGAACAAGAGTATTTTGGGTGTGGTTGATCACCTCCTCTATCAAGGATCATACATTTTAATTGTTGTCTGTTTAGGATTTTTTCCGCTCTGGCAGCCCAAGAGTTTCCGTTGTTTTGGCTAAGTCCAACCACCAAGGCCTGTCGTACCGGGACTGGATCAGGGGAAACAATTATTTTTCTGATAATCGTAGCTGTTCTTTGTGATTTTCTTTCTTGTAGAGAGGGCTAATTGGTTTCGAGTCTTTTAACTTGAAACCCGTTTTTATGAATAATGAAGCTTCATTATTCATTCCCTTAACAGTTGAAGAGAAGGGGGCTGAGAATACGTTTTTGCGGTGTACCATTTTCATGTATTTTGTATTCAGAGACTGTGCCATGAAGTGTTACTCTTGCTTCTCTGTTTATGAGACAGTTTTTGATCCAGGAGAGCAGGTTACCTATGACGTCTTTGTCAATGAGGCAGCAGAGAATAGCTGGGGCGCTAGCCAGTTCAAAGGCTTTCCCGAGGTCCAAGAATATCAGCATTCCTGGTCTGTCATTCAAGTGGGCTAATAGAGTTGTAATACATTCCACTGTGCCAACCCCTGTTCTATAGGCATACATCCTGGTGCAGTTTAGGCATTTGCATTTAGGCATTAGTCTGCTGAGTGTCATTCTGTCAGCTGTCTTGACTGCACAGCTTTGAAGAGAGATCAGCCTTGGATGTGCTGGGTCTTTGGGTTTTGGGATCGGCACTATGTCTGCCCTATTCCAAGCTGTAGGTCTTGTTTGAGAAGTCTAGGCTAAATTAATTAACCTAAGGTATGCAGTGTTTCCCTCTGAGCCGAGGTTTCTAATCACTGTATAAGTTATTCTTTCGTCACCAGGGGATGTATCTTTGGAGTTTTTCTTAGCCCGATTCAGCTCATTATGTGTGAAATGGGTATTAGTGTCAGAGACTTCTGCACGTGCTGTACGGATTCTGTGCCTTCTTTTTTCCTCTAATCCTGTCTGCACTGCTAATACATCTGGTGGAAGCTGATTACTGGCTGCTCTTTCTGCAAACCTGGTTGCCAGTACTTCGGCTTCCTGATGCAGATCCTTAGGGTGTGGGGCTTCAGGTGTTTTATTTCCTTTCGCGTGGTGGATTTGCTGCCAGATTTCTCCAAGAGAGGTGTGTTCATTCAGATGTGAATACCATTCCTGGCACTTTTGTTCTTTTATTATCCTAGTCTATTGATGCACATGTTCCTTGACCTCAAAGTAAGGTCCTGTTGCGGTCATTTGGGTGCTTTTTGTATAGCTTCCTTGTTCTGTTGAATCTATGATTCAGTTCTTTGACACGTTCGCAATAGTACCAGTGATCCTTGTAGTGTCTGGTGGACTGTTTTTTCAGTGGAATTGAGTGGTTGGCTGAACTTTGAATCGCTTTGACAGAATCTTGTTCTGCCTGATTAATGTCTTCAGGAACATCATAGTTTCCAAGCCCCTTGAAATGAGGTTTTGAAATCGGTCCCATTTTGCTAAAGCAAAGTTCCAAGCTTATGATGGAGGTGGAGGTGGGGTGAGTAGATCCAACTTTAAATCAATTTAGACCCCATAGTGGTCGCTTGTGAGTTTGAGCTCAACTGACCATGTTGCTGCATCTCTTTGGGAGGCTGAAACGAAGGTCAGGTCTAATCTACCTCCATGGATGTGGGTGGGTTCATTCTTGTTTAGGATTTGGGTTTCTGGTTGCTGGTCTAGTAGATGTGCAATGTGAGTGCTGGCCTCATTTGTTGTGTTCGAACCCAGTGCCAAACGATGATGGGCATTTAAACCACCACAAATTATTGTGTTTGAGGTCGTCGTGTGTCCAAATAAGACCAAGAGATCTATTTCAGCACGTGGAGACCTATAAACCCTTTTCAAACCCTTCAAGTTTGTCGTGTCTTGGCTCAATGGATACTCCCATCACCTCTGTCTCTGACCCACAATCAGGTGGGCTGGTTATGATCTTGGAGATCAGGTCACATTTCACATAGATGGCACATCCGCTGGATTGTCCATTGACCCATGGAAGGAAGAAGTCTCGATAGCCTAAGATTTTAGGTTCTAATCAGACTCGAATCAAGTTCTCCTGTAATATCAGGATGTCTATGCCTTTGGTTGCTGGTATGCATTGCAAGTGTTGCAATTTTGTGCGCAGCCCTTGCGCATTCCATTGCAGGATCTTTAGTCCTCTAGGTCGTTGGAACTTGCTGATATTACCGTGGTATCCATGGAGTCAGTTAGCTCACCATAGAAGTTGAAATTGGAGTTGAGGATCTTGGTGTACTTGAAAATGACTCATCAAGGTCGCTTTCAGAAGTATTGGATTCTACCTGTTTTTAGGAGAGTGTTTCCTGCCCTGCTTTCTTGAAGGTGGGGCTATTGTTTTTTCGACTTTCTTCAGCTCGTGCTCAATTGTCTTTCGAGTCTCTGTGGTTTGCTTTATACCGTGCTTCAACAGCCAGCTTTCGACCAATTCCGCGACCAAGGCCAAAGGGTGTCGAGTTGTGCGGGGTCAATACTTACTACTGTGCTCCTTTGAGACCTGATTACTCTTTGGCCCTTATCAGTAGAAACTCGAACACTCTTGCCATCATTATTCCCAGTGTGCTTACTGGATGAAATGGCCGGGCGATTACGTTGAACTATTTTCTTGTGGCGCCCAATCATCCCTCCGTGCTGGACGGAGGCCTTCACACACTCCACCATGGACGATGGTAGACGGCCATATGCCTCCTCCACCTTGTTTTGTCTTGGTAAGCTCCACGCTGTTTTTGAGGGCAGGGGAGCTGGTGTATGTTTTGGTTGGGGCCTCTGCTCTGCTGTTGGCGTGGGGAGGTTCGTTTGGATCTTTTTAAGCCTTTCGGGGCATCTCAAGTTCCAGGCGTGATGTATCTTGGAGCAATTTGGGCACTTAACTAGGACAGGTTGGTTTGCCTTGTGTTTATCAAGTCATATTTTCGTGTTGTGGGGCTGGCTGTAGACTCTACACCTCGCTGGGCGTTGACAGCCGTCCTTGTGATGTTCAAATCTTTGACATTTGAAGCATCGGAGGGGCTCTGGGGTGTAAGGCTTGTATTGGAACACGACCCAAATGCCAAGATCAAGCTTCTCTGGAATCCGTCGTTTTACTGTAAGAAAGGCTTTCGGGTTTCCTGCTTCGTGGATTTTACCTCGCATCTTTCTGCTGGCGCCATATAATTCAGCTTTTCTAAATGAGTTTCGGCCATGTGCAAGGGATAGTGGAGGACAATGATTTTCCTTATTTTGTCCTTTGGTTTGAGTTCGTCGTATTTCCTGTAATTTTTAAGAATCGTTAGAGCTGTCTCGTCTTTGGGCCTCAGAATATATTTGCCTCTGAGGTTTGGCTTTGCAGTGATCTGGAGCTGGTGGTACTCTTTTCCAAGGTCCAGTACTGCGGCATACGAGGACATACCTTCAGCATACTGCACCTTGAAGACTGGAAGTGCGGATTTGGTCTGTGTAGTTGGAGTGCTTATTTGTAGAGGTTCTGTCCGCCGATGATCACTACACATCTTTGGTCGTTCATCACAGTCAGTATCACTTAACTCTCTGCGCACAGTTTTCCGTTTGTTCCTCCTGGCCATTGATACCTGAAGAGTCTGGAATCTACTTCTTCGTCCTCCATCACTGTCACTGGTTCGCAAGCTCACAACATTCTGCAGCGCTCCAACGCACCCCTTCTCGACCATTGCTCAATATATACCACTGGTGAGAGTTGTAGGTCAATATGTGTAGATATGAAGTCAACAAAATATAACCCCCCCAAAAAAACTAAATATAGGGATACGTTAGGGATAACTGTAAAACAGACACTCGGCCCCTTAACTGTCTAACAGTAGGCTAGACATATATATGAATAAGATTGGGTGGATATAAATAGGAGCTGCCTCGTATAGGCCAATAGGCCTGCTGCAGTTACCTTCATTCTTATGTTCTTTAACAAACATATAAATTACATTTACTTTGTTGCCCATATATAAGTGATAAGGCCCTCATCTGGTCCTCATTCATCAATTCAATCTAAATAGACAAAGGGAATAGAATTTGAAATCTGTAAATAAATCGGAACAAAAAAATAAGTCACAAATTCTGCCACCTGAGGCTGATTAACGTGTTGAAACATTTCGCTCCAACTTCTGATGCTTAGTGGAGGATATATATTTTCTAAGACGTAGAAGTCACAACAAAATTCGCATAGAAACAAAGAAAAAAAAGAGTTGTCCGCTTTTCGTACAAAGGGACGTAAGAAAAATTGACATTGGGGAATATATTTATATGAGATATAATAAAATACGTCATAATAACATACTATTATTACTAGTGAAATCTGGCCCTCCAGGTGGCACCAGCTGCATATCCAATTTTTATATCCTCCTTACTACTACTTTTCTTCTTTCTGTATCAGACAGGTGCTTGCATCTCTTTATTCCTGAGTGCTAGTAAACAGTAGGTGTTATCGTTATTATCAGCACCAGTTGCCGCCCGTCGCACACACATTTATTAAAAAAAATCTTATAAAATCCATTTCTTAACATATTGGGATGAAATTTTCACGACGCTCAGGCCAAATAACTCGAGATTTGTTTAAAAAAAATTCAGTATTTTTCATGTAAGGAAAAATCTCTTCTGTCACCGTGTCCATAAAGTCAGAAGGTGGTTGAGGCCTACACCATCATTTGTTTCAAAATGTTATATGACAGTGTACTGGGAAAACGGGACACCACAAGCGTAGCTCTCATCCTGCAACAACACTTCTATAAATACGGTTAGGTAATTACTAGATTTGGTTTAGAAATGTTATTTAAGAAATAAAACAGTAATTTGCC
Organism: Procambarus clarkii; assembly: GCF_040958095.1. Classification (NCBI taxonomy): domain Eukaryota; kingdom Metazoa; phylum Arthropoda; class Malacostraca; order Decapoda; family Cambaridae; genus Procambarus; species Procambarus clarkii. Next base: position 34,205,054 of record NC_091151.1, read on the forward strand.
CAATAATAAATGACATATATGCAGCTATTAAAAAGAGTATCACACATTTTGAAATTCATTTTTCCATTAATGTCAAATCATATAACTGTTTGCTTCTACTGCTCTCCCTCTCTCATGCTCACTCCCACACTGTATAGCCAGCAAAGATTCAGATACCATTTGCACTTTTATTAGCCAAAAAACAACTTAATGTTGAACACTAATAATGACATTCACAGTACAAAATCGTATTTTTATGTAACTACTATGATGCGCATAATTAAATAAACTGCACTTATATAATTGGTGATGATATTTAAATAATATAATAACAACATATTGCAATCTGTTTGAAGATTCAATCATAATCTATGATTCAAGCAAATTAAGCTTTCCTTCACTATATGTCTGGGTGTTTACTATTATAAATGGACTACTACACATTTCCTTGCTTATATTTGATCATATTCTGCAATTCTTCGTGAAAAATAATTCTAATATCAAATAGCATTCATTGAGACTATTATCGTTAAAGAAAAGTTTTTCTCGACAATATAATTCAAATATTACTTTGTCGATAATTTATAAACAAAATGTGATAATTCTTGAAACAACTTGGTACCTCGAAAAGCAGTGTTGCAATGTTTAACAACCCCCTACCCATGATAGAGACTTTAGACCGCAACTGTACAATGCCTGTTTCTTGGTTAGAATAACTTTATAAAAGCACGATAATAAACATCTGTGAACGATTGTTCAATAACTCTCTGCACTATATGTTTATCCAACCCGTTCTCGCACTTGCTTATAGTCAATAATGGCTTATTAATAAGTGCATATGTGACATAATAATTTATTGTGAATATTTGAGCTTACCTTGAAAAGCTGAGCAGCACCGACCTAGCCTAACCTTCTTAGTATGTTAAGATAAGCAACTTATTGCTTCCTAATTACAATTAGTACTTAACCTATACCTATATTGATATTACAGTTTTTTAAAGATAATAAAACAAAACCAAAATATTTAAATAAATTGTAAAGTAACTCAGGATATTGTCAAATATTGTATAAAATCTCAATTGTTTAATAAAACTGAAAAAGAAATTCCTAATATTAAAACTGGAGTTTAGCAAAATTATAGGAAGAGTTTTTACCTTAAAAACAAAATATAACTTGGCATATACCACATATGTACTTATTAATCAGCCAAATAGTGACTATAAGCAATAAGTCATATATGTACTGTCTTGTGCGAGAGCGGGTTGGTTTATCAGATCTCTAACTCTGTCCATGGAGGAGAGAGGAAAATGTGTGTATAGGGGTTAGCAATGTAAATGTATGGCCAAGTCTTTGGTAAAAAATAATATTAAACAAAATCTTCCACTATAATGGCCTGTTGTCCCCCCATATCACCCCAGGCGTATGAAACTTCTTTAATATAAGACGTAATAAAAAACTGGGGATAATTGAAAAACAAAGGTAACTATCAACAGGTGTATTCAGAGAACAGTTGCAGAGAATAACTATAAAATGAGCTAGACAATTGAATTACAATGTGCCCCTTAAATCTTACATGTTCCAGCCTAGAGGAACAAAACAATGGACACCATTACAATTAATATCCAACAATGACTTGGAAGGAGACAATCACTAGTAATACCCACTGGTAACAAGCGTCCCTTTAAACCTAGAAATAACAATTTAATATCCCAATATCGAATGCAACAACTAATGTTTGTTCCCTTAAGGTGTCACAACCTATTCCACTACAAATGTGTTTCACTGCCTAACATAATGTGTTAGGACTGACACATTAAACTTGGCCTAATGTGGACAATCAAAGACTACTTAATTGAAATTAGCAGTCTTCGTCCAGCAGTTCCTCCTCTTGTGATGTCCATGAACTGTCTGAGTTGTAAAGGGCTGAGGGAAGGAGGAGGGGGCGGGGAATTGTGCCAGCAGACACCATATTGTCAACTGTATATTAAAGACTCTTCCTGCCAGCAGACACCATATTGCTAGGTGTATGTAAACGACTCTGTGCTAGCAGACACCATATTGTCAGGTGTATATTAACGACTCTTTGTGCCAGCAGACACCATATTGTCAGATGTATGTTAACGACTCTTCGTGCCATCAGACTCCATATTGCCTGTTGTATGTTAATGACTCTTTGTACCAGCAGACTGTCAGTTGAATGATAACGACTCTTCATGCAGCAGACAACATATTGCCAGTTGTATGTTGACAACCCTTCGTGTCTGTAGACACCATAATGCCAGTTGTATGTTAACGACTCTTGCTAAACTAATTTTCATATTCAAAGCTGACCTTTGGCAATTGTAGAAGACATAGTCAACAATTGATCTTATACCTGTAGTCAAAAACAAGCATAACTTTGACGCCATAGTCTCCACACTGGCTGCCTTAACTACGGACATAAGGTTTAGAAGGTTAATATAAGGCATCAACGCGTCAGCTGCCTGTCAGGGCGAGCTGAATGACAATGTTACATGCTCTCCCTTGTGAGGAAGGTCTGATCAACATACAAGTACTTATAGTCTCTACCACATATTTAGTGGGTTTACAGATCAGATTTGTCCTCTACAGATCGCCCGTTTGTATCCCGAGTGGGTAGTGAGAGTCTACACCATCCCACAGCCCACCCTTGCTGCTGACTTCTGCCCTCTCCTGAGACGTCACCCCCACCTGTACATCTGTGACGTCACCAACCTGCCACAACCCTTGGGCAACATATCCGGCCTCCACCCCATGATGTGGCGCACGTCACCCCTGGGGGACCCCCAGCTGACACACCTCATGGTCCGGGACACTGACTCACAGGTGCCTGATCATCTCTCATGAATCTCTGCCTCTTTGTATACATTCGTTCTCACAACATTTATTATCTTTATTCGTGAGGTTTTCTATGTTTTATGTATTTGTGTATTTCAGTGTACTAATCTAGCTATACTTATCTAGTTATATTTGCCTAGTTTTACTCATCTAGTATATTCATCTAGTTTTTCTCATTAGTTATTTTCATGTGGTTATACTCATCTAGTTATATACACCTAGATGTGCTTACTGGATCCAATATCTGCTGCTATATCCCAACTTTCGACAATCAGTAGTTCAGTTTTGTAACACTTTTTACTAATTTTTATGAAAGTATTGAACTACACATTCAATGATAAATGACGTTACTGTGATTTCTCTTTGTACTGGAGGAGAGACGTCAGAGGCAGAATTACTAGACGACAGAGCCAGAGTGCATGGCTCTTTGGAATTGTGAAAACTCCTGATTCGGCTTCAGTGGAATCCTCGGGAATCCTCTTAGGTTAATCAGAACCCCAGGTGGCAATTTTGTTTACCATGTCGTGGCCTAGTCATCTAAAATGTGAGTCTAGGAATACCCAGCGCATAGGTTTGAATCCTCAACACAGCTCTTGTGGATTTTCCGTGTATTGAACTGTTTCAAAAATTTACTCATTTTGTCCGTTCCACTCATTTACAAGACTCAGACTTAGCCGCCTTGTCCACATCCCCTTGGTCTCCCCACTTGGTTCCTTCCCCTCTCTTCCTCCCCTCTTTTCCCTCTCCTTTTTCCTTCCTCCTCTGTTTCACCACCTCTTCCCATCCTAACAAAAAATGGATTGTTAGGAAGATCTGAAACAACTTTATGGGGTCCTCAGAAAATATAATATTATGATCACAAAAAACCCTCGGGGAAATTACACCAAATATTTCACAATGACTCCATGAAATTTATTTTTGAGGATGTTTATAAATGTGAATATTTTGTATTTGCAGTTAGAGAAAAATGTGCATTATCTAAGGCCTAAGACAGTGGGTAAAACATGCTCAAATAGCATTGAATCAATATTATAAAGGTTGAATCAGTATAATCTATGGTGAATACCTTCTGAAGATGTATTATTAAATACGAAAGAACGTAAGGACATTCCTGTTTCAATTTATCTTTCGAGGTCTGACACTGTCATCTATACAAATAAAAATATAAATGTTAGTTTGCTCAATATCGCTAATCTCCGAAAGTTTTTTACCATTTGCTTTGAAAATTTCACACAACGCTCCATTCCTATCCGAGCGGGTTTTTATAGACATGCTATATATATATATATATATATATATATATATATATATATATATATATATATATATATATATATATATATATATATATATATAAATATAGCATGTCTATAAAACCCGTCTATATAAAATATATAAAACCCGTATAGCATGTCTATGTCACCTGTCTGTGACATTCATCAATGTTTCCCATTGTTGTGTTTTTCAAGAGATCCATAACCTTTAAGCACCTTTTTGCATTATTATTTTTTTATCAACCCATGTATATCTTGTAACCATCAAATGCATAATAAAGCACAAAAAATAAAAAAGGAAGGGGGTGGTAGGAGAAAAGCACACAGAAACTGTATTGGAGGGGATCTAAACATTCCCTCTAATGCGTTATGCGTGGTTTCCTCCGAGGCTATGGGTCCCCCTTCTTCCAGCTAGAGGTGGTACTCCCTTCCATAAATATATATATATATATATATATATATATATATATATATATATATATATATATATATATATATATATATATATAATTTGATGGTTACAAGATATACATGGGTTGATACAAAAATAATAATGCAAAAAGGTGCTTAAAGGTTATGGATCTCTTGAAAAACACAACAATGGGAAACATTGATGAATGTCACAGACGGGTTCGATCATTGTTGCAAGTCAAACACTTCTTCGAATTCCTCTGAAGTTGGACTAGTGCCCAAGACGCAACAGGCATTTCCCCTCTGAATCGCAACACTGAGGCGCTGGAACAAGAAACTTTTTGCTCTCTGGTCTTTTGTAGCGCTGATCAATTTGTCCCCCAATTCCTTCAGGAACTTCAATGCACATTTTCCCCACGAACCGAGGGTCTCCGAGCCGATCGGAACAAAGCTGTAGCAGTGTGCTAGACCTCTGTATTTAATAATTTTCTGCGATTCCCTGAAAGAAGCAGCACCACCGCTTTCACGTGTGCTGTAGTGAAGGTAGGTACTGGCCAGTGTGGCAGCGCACGTGTAGTCCCATACCACTTGCTTACCATCCTTCCAAGGTAGCAAGGTGACCCCATCAGGGCGCTTCTGAGGGTCGTTAGGTCTAGATAAGTGTGGTTCTCTTTGTGCCGGGCAGCGGGCTGTGGCGAGGCTCCTCTTGATGATGTCGTTGACTTCTTCATGTCTTGCAATTTTACCCTGTGATTTACGACATACCAGACCATGACGACCATATTGGTCTGCCATCGCAGTTCTGCAGATGCACCTATGTTCGGTGAGGATGGGGGCGGCAAGGCGAAGGGCAACTCCAATGTGGAGAGCGTCATGACTGAGAGGAGTTCCCAGGGCTGCATTGGGCACAGCAAATAAAAAATCCCCGGCGTGGGGTGCTGTTACCGCTAGGAGGCGGGCTTTGTTTTCAGCATCAGCGTTGTCAATCATTGCTGTGACAGTCTTTTCCATTATGGGGCTATCCCAGTGGGCCTGCTTGTGGTCTTTTGGGACTTGTGGTCGGGGTTGAGGGTGTGCAATGGTGTCCCATTGTCTGGCTGCTTCGATGAACGTTTGATCATGAGTTCCCGCTGTCTCTCTCATACGCTCTGGTAGGATCTGCCCTACCAATTCGTTGGCTGCTGTACATGAGGATAAGAATGCTGGAAGTGCTACCTCAGTTGCCTTTCTTATGCCTATCCCTCCAAATCTCACTGGTAGTGTTGCTTGGTCCCACTGACTGTCATCTAAATCTAGGTTGAGCGCCTTCCTGAATATTGACCTGAGGAGCTCATCATATTGATTTAGAAGTGGGTTGCCAAAAGTTGGTGCACACCTTAAGAAGTATGTTAGCCTGGGCAAGGTAAGGCACTTTGTGAGAAGGTAGAGGGCATCGTGGGAGTCCAAGTCCCCAATTCTCTCTTCCATCCTCTTTAGGTCTCCAAACTTTTCGTCAAGGACTGCAGCAATGGCATTGTGGCCCAGAGGTGCTCCGAGTAGTGTGCTGTCGGTAGGTTTAACGACTGAGGCTCCTGGTAGAACTGATTTCACTGCTCTAATGATTACTTCACTAGATGCAATAATTTCGCACTTGGAGGGGCTAAGAACGAGACCCATGGACTCCCCCCGTGTCTTCACCAGCTGTAAGTCTTCTAGCAGGGAATCTTGTGTGCCTGCCAGAGTGCCATCATCCAGGAACCAGATGTTGAGCTCGCTGGACAGTCTGGTTGTAATTTCTCGAACCGCTATGCAAAAGAGGAACGGTGCAAGTGGGTCACCCTGTTGAATTCCCTCTGCTGAGGTGACTTCATGTTTGCCAAACAGGAGGGTTGAGTCTTTGCTGTAGCCTGCTGACACAAACGGGAGAATGCTTGGGCAATGTTCCTGGACTGCAGTGAGGATTGCTTCCCTTTTGACCGAGTTGAAAGCGTTTTTAAAATCTAATTTTACTACTGCCTGGTCTTCAGTAAGAGAGCTAATGTAGGCTCGTGCAGCATGAGCCGCTGCTTCACAGCCTTGGGGGACTCCAAACCCCAGCTGGTTGGGTTGCAGCATGGTGGCTGCTTCCGTTCGGATACTTCTGACAGCAGCCCTTGCAACTAGGCGGCGAAGGGTATTACCAACGGCAATGGGTCTGATTCCTCCCCCCTTCTTTTTGAGGGCACATAGGGATGCACCAAAGAAGAATGGTTTGATTTCATCAGGGATTAACCCTATATATATATATATTATATATATTATATATATATTATATATATATATATATATATATATATATATATATATTATATATATATATATATATTATATATATATATATATATATATATATATATATATATATATATATATATATATATATATATATATATATATATATATATATGTCGTACCTAGTAGCCAGAACGCACTTCTCAGCCTACTATTCAAGGCCCGATTTGCCTAATAAGCTAAGTTTTCATGAATTAATTGTTTTTCGAGTACCTAACCTACCTAACCTAACCTAACCTAACTTTTTCGGCTACCTAACCTAACCTAACCTATGAAGATAGGTTAGGTTAGGTTAGGTAGGGTTGGTTAGGTTCGGTCATATATCTACGTTAATTTTAACTTCAATAAAAAAAATTGACCTCATACATAATGAAATGGGTATCTTTATCATTTCATAAGAAAAAAATTAGAGAAAATATATTATATCAGGAAAACTTGGCTTATTAGGCAAATTTGGCCTTGCATAGTAGGCTGAGAAGTGCGTTCTGGCTACTAGGTACGACATATATATATATATATATATGTCGTACCTAGTAGCCAGAACACACTTCTCAGCCTACTATGCAAGGCCCGATTTGCCTAATAAGCCAAGTTTTCATGAATTAATGTTTTTTTGACTACCTAACCTACCTAACCTAACCTAACCTAACTTTTTCGGCTACCTAACCAAACCTATCCTATAGAGATAGGTTAGGTTAGGTTAGGAAGGGTTGGTTAGGTTCGGTCATATATCTACGTTAATTTTAACTCCAATAAAAAAAAATTGACCTCATACATAATGAAATGGGTAGCTTTATCATTTCATAAGAAAAAAATTAGAAAAAATATATTAATTCAGGAAAACTTGGCTTATTAGGCAAATCGGGCCTTGAATAGTAGGCCAAAAAGTGAGTTCTGGCTACTAGGTACGACATATATATATATATATATATATGTCGTACCTAGTAGCCAGAATGCACTTCTCAGCCTACTATGCAAGGCCCGATTTGCCTAATAAGCCAAGTTTTCCTGAATTAATATATTTTCTCCAATTTTTTTCTTATGAAATGATAAAGCTACCCATTTCATAATGTTTGAGGTCAATTTTTTTATTGGAGTTAAAATTAACGTAGATATATGACCGAACCTAACCAACTCTACCTAACCTATCTTTATAGGTTAGGTTAGGTTAGGTAGCCGAAAACGTTAGGTTAGGTTAGGTTAGGTAGGTTAGGTAGTCGAAAAACAATTAATTCATGAAAACTTGGCTTATTAGGCAAATCGGGCCTTGCATAGTAGGCTGAGAAGTGCGTTCTGGCTACTAGGTACGACATATATATATATATATATATATATATATATATATATATATATATATATATATATATATATATATATATATATATATATATATATATATATTATTAAATATGACCGAAAAAGTAAGATTAATAATTCTAACACGAATTTTCTCAATCTTTCGTACATTACGCTTCACTGTTGGAGGTAAATCAAAAATCACTTCTCCAAAATTCATTTTTATTTCTAGTCTGACGCGACACGGGCGCGTTTCGTAAAACTTATTACATTTTCAAAGACTTCACAAATACACAACTGATTAGAACTTGCGTTTCTCTGATTTTATATCTACATTTGAGTGAGGTGGGAAGGGTGATGTGGCATTAACACAACACAGAACAATAGGGGATATTAATAGGGTATTAAAAGTATCAACACAAGACAGAACAGAAACAATGGGTATTGAATAGAAGTGTTTGTAGAAAGCCTATTGGTCCATATTTCTTGATGCTTCTATATTGGAGCGGAGTCTTGAGGTGGGTAGAATATAGTTGTGCAATAATTGGCTGTTGATTGCTGGTGTTGACTTCTTGATGTGTAGTGCCTCGCAAACGTCAAGCCGCCTGCTATCGCTGTATCTATCGATGATTTCTGTGTTGTTTACTAGGATTTCTCTGGCGATGGTTTGGTTATGGGAAGAGATTATATGTTCCTTAATGGAGCCCTGTTGCTTATGCATCGTTAAACGCCTAGAAAGAGATGTTGTTGTCTTGCCTATATACTGGGTTTCTTGGAGCTTACAGTCCCCAAGTGGGCATTTGAAGGCATAGACGACGTTAGTCTCTTTTAAAGCGTTCTGTTTTGTGTCTGGAGAGTTTCTCATGAGTAGGCTGGCCGTTTTTCTGGTTTTATAGTAAATCGTCAGTTGTATCCTCTGATTTTTGTCTGTAGGGATAACGTTTCTATTAACAATATCTTTCAGGACCCTTTCCTCCGTTTTATGAGCTGTGGAAAAGAAGTTCCTGTAAAATAGTCTAATAGGGGGTATAGGTGTTGTGTTAGTTGTCTCTTCGGAGGTTGCATGGCTTTTCACTTTCCTTCTTATGATGTCTTCGATGAAACCATTGGAGAAGCCGTTATTGACTAGGACCTGCCTTACCCTACAGAGTTCTTCGTCGACTTGCTTCCATTCTGAGCTGTGGCTGAGAGCACGGTCGACGTATGCGTTAACAACACTCCTCTTGTACCTGTCAGGGCAGTCGCTGTTGGCATTTAGGCACATTCCTATGTTTGTTTCCTTAGTGTAGACTGCAGTGTGGAAACCTCCGCCCTTTTCCATGACTGTTACATCTAGAAAAGGCAGCTTCCCATCCTTTTCCGTCTCGTAAGTGAAACGCAGCACGGAACTCTGCTCAAATGCCTCCTTCAGCTCCTGCAGATGTCTGACATCAGGTACCTGTGTAAAAATGTCGTCAACATACCTGCAGTATATGGCCGGTTTCAAGTTCATGTCGACTAAGACTTTTTGCTCGATGGTACCCATGTAGAAGTTTGCAAACAGGACACCTAGGGGAGAACCCATGGCGACCCCATCTACTTGCTTATACATGTGCCCATCCGGGCTCAAGAAGGGTGCCTCTTTAGTACAAGCTTGGAGTAGTTTCCTCAGAATACTTTCTGGCATGTCAAGAGGAGTACAGGCTGGATCACGATACACTCTGTCGGCTATCATTCCGATTGTCTCGTCCACAGGTACGTTGGTAAACAGCGATTCTACGTCCAACGAGGCTCTTATCCCTGTGGCCCGTGCGCCCCGCAGTAAGTCCACAAATTCCTTTGGAGACTTCAGGCTGAAGGCGCAAGGAACATAAGGAGTCAGCAGGCCGTTGAGTCGCTTCGCCAGTCTGTACGTGGGTGTGGGTATCTGGCTAATGATTGGCCGAAGTGGGTTTCCAGGCTTGTGCGTCTTGACATTTCCATACGCATATCCAGGTTTATATTCCCCAATGATCTTTGGCAGGTGGAGTCCGGATTTCTTGGCGTTCACAGTTTCGATCAGTTTGTTGACCTTTGCTTTTAATTCGGCTGTAGTGTCCTTCGTTACCCTTTGGAACTTAGTTTGGTCAGAGAGTATGATGTTCATTTTCGCCAGATATTCGTCTTTTTTAAGAATGACATATATTGGCGACTTGTCACCTCTCCTGACAACTATCTCCTTGTTCTCACGAAGGCTTTTAGCTGCCGCTTTAAGCTCGGGGGACAGTATGGTGCTTCTGTAGTTGCCTCGATTCTTTCCTCCTTCTGCAATAAGTTCTGCTTGTAAGGTATCTTTGGTAGTGACCTTCTTTTGTGTCTCGAGGTCGAATATGTCGTCCAACAGAATTTCCAACTCTACTTTCCGGGCCATTTCACTCGGTCTGGACATAACATGACAGTTTATGCCAAGATTTAGGAGAGTGACTTGGTCCTCAGTGAGGTTAATTCCTGCAAGGTTCAGGAAGCCATCTCTTGGTCGTGGAATTGCCATAGGTCCTCCATATAATGTTGTTAGTTTCTTGATAATCCTTGTTTCAGTGCTGAGGTGATGTTGGTCTGTGAGGACGTCGAGGTGTTGTTCAATGCGGGTACGGATACTATGGTCGATGTTGCTATTTCTCCACTCGTTTGTAGCATGAAGTAGTTGCGTTTTGTTGTCTTTGATTTCATTCTCTGCCTTGTATATCTGATCACGAATCAGATCCTGGCGATATTTTATCGTGAAGGCTTGATTCCTTGCTGCTGGGTCGTGCACTTTAACATTAGTATATTTTGGTAGCAGTCTTTCCTGTAGACATATATTATTAAATATGACCGAAAAAGTAAGATTAATAATTCTAACACGAATTTTCTCAATCTTTCGTACATTACGCTTCACTGTTGGAGGTAAATCAAAAATCACTTCTCCAAAATTCATTTTTATTTCTAGTCTGACGCGACACGGGCGCGTTTCGTAAAACTTATTACATTTTCAAAGACTTCACAAATACACAACTGATTAGAACTTGCGTTTCTCTGATTTTATATCTACATTTGAGTGAGGTGGGAAGGGTGATGTGGCATTAACACAAGACAGAACAATAGGGGATATTAATAGGGTATTAAAAGTATCAACACAAGACAGAACAGAAACAATGGGTATTGAATAGAAGTGTTTGTAGAAAGCCTATTGGTCCATATTTCTTGATGCTTCTATATTGGAGCGGAGTCTTGAGGTGGGTAGAATATAGTTGTGAAGCATCAAGCATCAAGAAATATGGACCAATAGGCTTTCTACAAACACTTCTATTCAATACCCATTGTTTCTGTTCTGTCTTGTGTTGATACTTTTAATACCCTATTAATATCCCCTATTGTTCTGTCTTGTGTTAATGCCACATCACCCTTCCCACCTCACTCAAATGTAGATATAAAATCAGAGAAACGCAAGTTCTAATCAGTTGTGTATTTGTGAAGTCTTTGAAAATGTAATAAGTTTTACGAAACGCGCCCATGTCGCGTGTCAGACTAGAAATAAAAATGAATTTTGGAGAAGTGATTTTTGATTTACCTCCAACAGTGAAGCGTAATGTACGAAAGATTGAGAAAATTCGTGTTAGAATTATTAATCTTACTTTTTCGGTCATATTTAATAATATATGTCTACAGGAAAGACTGCTACCAAAATATACTAATGTTAAAGTGCACGACCCAGCAGCAAGGAATCAAGCCTTCACGATAAAATATCGCCAGGATCTGATTCGTGATCAGATATACAAGGCAGAGAATGAAATCAAAGACAACAAAACGCAACTACTTCATGCTACAAACGAGTGGAGAAATAGCAACATCGACCATAGTATCCGTACCCGCATTGAACAACACCTCGACATCCTCACAGACCAACATCACCTCAGCACTGAAACAAGGATTATCAAGAAACTAACATTATATGGAGGACCTATGGCAATTCCACGACCAAGAGATGGCTTCCTGAACCTTGCAGGAATTAACCTCACTGAGGACCAAGTCACTCTCCTAAATCTTGGCATAAACTGTCATGTTATGTCCAGACCGAGTGAAATGGCCCGGAAAGTAGAGTTGGAAATTCTGTTGGACGACATATTCGACCTCGAGACACAAAAGAAGGTCACTACCAAAGATACCTTACAAGCAGAACTTATTGCAGTAGGAGGAAAGAATCGAGGCAACTACAGAAGCACCATACTGTCCCCCGAGCTTAAAGCGGCAACTAAAAGCCTTCGTGAGAACAAGGAGATAGTTGTCAGGAGAGGTGACAAGTCGCCAATATATGTCATTCTTAAAAAAGACGAATATCTGGCGAAAATGAACATCATACTCTCTGACCAAACTAAGTTCCAAAGGGTAACGAAGGACACAACAGCCGAATTAAAAGCAAAGGTCAACAAACTGATCGAAACTGTGAACGCCAAGAAATCCGGACTCCACCTGCCAAAGATCATTGGGGAATATAAACCTGGATATGCGTATGGAAATGTCAAGACGCACAAGCCTGGAAACCCACTTCGGCCAATCATTAGCCAGATACCCACACCCACGTACAGACTGGCGAAGCGACTCAACGGCCTGCTGACTCCTTATGTTCCTTGCGCCTTCAGCCTGAAGTCTCCAAAGGAATTTGTGGACTTACTGCGGGGCGCACGGGCCACAGGGATAAGAGCCTCGTTGGACGTAGAATCGCTGTTTACCAACGTACCTGTGGACGAGACAATCGGAATGATAGCCGACAGAGTGTATCGTGATCCAGCCTGTACTCCTCTTGACATGCCAGAAAGTATTCTGAGGAAACTACTCCAAGCTTGTACTAAAGAGGCACCCTTCTTGAGCCCGGATGGGCACATGTATAAGCAAGTAGATGGGGTCGCCATGGGTTCTCCCCTAGGTGTCCTGTTTGCAAACTTCTACATGGGTACCATCGAGCAAAAAGTCTTAGTCGACATGAACTTGAAACCGGCCATATACTGCAGGTATGTTGACGACATTTTTACACAGGTACCTGATGTCAGACATCTGCAGGAGCTGAAGGAGGCATTTGAGCAGAGTTCCGTGCTGCGTTTCACTTACGAGACGGAAAAGGATGGGAAGCTGCCTTTTCTAGATGTAACAGTCATGGAAAAGGGCGGAGGTTTCCACACTGCTGTCTACACTAAGGAAACAAACATAGGAATGTGCCTAAATGCCAACAGCGACTGCCCTGACAGGTACAAGAGGAGTGTTGTTAACGCATACGTCGACCGTGCTCTCAGCCACAGCTCAGAATGGAAGCAAGTCGACGAAGAACTCTGTAGGGTAAGGCAGGTCCTAGTCAATAACGGCTTCTCCAATGGTTTCATCGAAGACATCATAAGAAGGAAAGTGAAAAGCCATGCAACCTCCGAAGAGACAACTAACACAACACCTATACCCCCTATTAGACTATTTTACAGGAACTTCTTTTCCACAGCTCATAAAACGGAGGAAAGGGTCCTGAAAGATATTGTTAATAGAAACGTTATCCCTACAGACAAAAATCAGAGGATACAACTGACGATTTACTATAAAATCAGAAAAACGGCCAGCCTACTCATGAGAAACTCTCCAGACACAAAACAGAACGCTTTAAAAGAGACTAACGTCGTCTATGCCTTCAAATGCCCACTTGGGGACTGTAAGCTCCAAAAAACCCAGTATATAGGCAAGACAACAACATCTCTTTCTAGGCGTTTAACGATGCATAAGCAACAGGGCTCCATTAAGGAACATATAATCTCTTCCCATAACCAAACCATCGCCAGAGAAATCCTAGTAAACAACACAGAAATCATCGATAGATACAGCGATAGAAGGCGGCTTGACGTTTGCGAGGCACTACACATCAAGAAGTCAACACCAGCAATCAACAGCCAATTATTGCACAACTATATTCTACCCACCTCAAGACTCCGCTCCAATATAGAAGCATCAAGAAATATGGACCAATAGGCTTTCTACAAACACTTCTATTCAATACCCATTGTTTCTGTTCTGTCTTGTGTTGATACTTTTAATACCCTATTAATATCCCCTATTGTTCTGTCTTGTGTTAATGCCACATCACCCTTCCCACCTCACTCAAATGTAGATATAAAATCAGAGAAACGCAAGTTCTAATCAGTTGTGTATTTGTGAAGTCTTTGAAAATGTAATAAGTTTTACGAAACGCGCCCGTGTCGCGTCAGACTAGAAATAAAAATGAATTTTGGAGAAGTGATTTTTGATTTACCTCCAACAGTGAAGCGTAATGTACGAAAGATTGAGAAAATTCGTGTTAGAATTATTAGTCTTACTTTTTTCGGTCATATTTAATAATATATGTCTACAGGAAAGACTGCTACCAAAATATACTAATATATATATATATATATATATATATATATATATATATATATATATATATATATATATATATATATATATATATATATATATATATATATATATATATATATATATACAGAACACGAAACAATGGGTATTGAATGGAAGTAATTGTAGAAAGCCTATTGGTCCATATTTCTTGATGCTTCTATATTGGAGCGGAGTCTTGAAGTGGGTAGAATATAGTTGTGCATTAATTGGCTGTTGATTGCTGGTGTTGACTTCTTGATGTGTAGTGCCTCGCAGACGTCAAGCCGCCTGCTATCGCTGTATCTATCGATGATTTCTGTGTTGTTTGCTAAGATTTCTCTGGTGATGGTTTGTTTGTGGGAAGAGATTATATGTTCCTTAATGGAGCCCTGTTGCTTATGCATCGTTAAACGCCTGGAAAGAGATGTTGTTGTCTTGCCTATATACTGGGTTTTTTGAGGCTTACAGTCCCCAAGAGGGCATTTTAATGCATAGACGACGTTGGTCTCTTTTAAAGTGATCTGCTTTGTGTCTGGAGAGTTTCTCATGAGTAGGCTGGCCGTTTTTCTGGTTTTATAGTAAATCGTCAGTTGTATCTTCTGATTTTTGTCTGTAGGGATAACGTTTCTACTGATGTGGTTCTTAGAACACCATCACCTCTCCATTTCTTAATATAGTTTTTGCAAGTGCTGCAGCACATCAGATGTCCTGGTGAACTTGGAGGTCTATATTCGTTGTGAGATTTTTTTCTACGCCTACCTCTTTTAGGAGGTGGACTACAAGTTTAAAGGCTGCGCAAGGCAGTTAAGCATGAGTCCAATAGAAAAAGGAAAAGCGGGAGCAAACCGCCAAACCAGACCTGTCCACAATAGGCCGCTGGCTCCTCCTAGTTAAACAGGACGTTAAAACTAATAAAGGGTAACAGACGGGTTCTCACAATCAAATATTTATATTTGATGTGGTGCTATGAATTGGAATTCGAATTCCCAAGAATAGCCGTCATATCAAGATCACATCAACATTTAATCGTATAAAGCAGAACATGGGTGGAAAAGAATGGTTGAAGGGTTGAGATCAAATACCGTTTTCTATAACATAACAATTTATTAATAACAAGAGACTAACTACTACATTACCGAGTTTACGTTACGTTAATGTCCATCCAGTGGCACGATAACAAACAGCTAAATAGCAACCCTTGCTGTGCGGCTGCATACTGAACTAACCTGAACACAGGTGTGCCCACTGATGACGCAATATTGCAAATCAAAACAATATCACAGACTAAGTTACACCACAGCGAGTGGTTACGTTATTGTCCATCCAGTGGCAATTGCAACACAGCTATTCAACAGCCCCTCGAGAAATGACAGCAGGCTCCATCCTGCTGACACTTCGGGCTGACAAGTGAACTAAGTGAACAATGATGCCCACTGAAGACACAAGCATGCAATCAATAGTGTCACGGCTTTCCTGACAGCTACTCTAATCACAAGCTTAAGGGTCCTCCTTCCAAACAGGAGTGACCCCCGTAACTAGGCGGGTAGTGCAACAGTGACTCCCCCTATCACAACCCAGTGTGAACACTCTTTGCAACTCCCTACAAGTTGCACTGTAAACAGTAAACAAAGTCAGACAAGGTGGGATCCTAGGACACAGCTCCAGTAATCCCTAAGTTACTCTACTCTCGTCACCAGACGATAACCAAAAAAAATTGCCTTAATCAATTACCAAACTGATTATGTGATTAATTACGTTAATTACAACCAATTGTCTCTCGTAGACAACAACATGATGGTACTCTACGTTAATCATTAACTCGTGTCTCTCTTAACACAAGTCATCTTGTTAACAATAACTCAAAACTCTCTTATATTACATCACACTTCACTCCTTGCAAGTATTCAGTGAGTAATTCTTAATTAAGGTCAAATAGACCACTAATTACATTCCCATTGAGTTACGTTAACTAAGCCTACCCTAACTTGGTAGCTTCTCCACAGTCTGTCAAAATTTACTTTACTGAGCGTTAATTACCCTAATTAACTCCGAGCAATTAATTAACTGTCACCAGGACCGATAATTAATCATACATAAATACGTCTCACTCCGCACTGCCTAAGCAGGTCTCATCAAACACTGTGAATTCACGGGAGAGGAGTTAATTACCCTAATTAACATGAGTGCAATTAATCCACTGTCCTCAGACAGGATATGATTAATATAACGATTTATGCTAGCTCCATGCCCTCGCTTTACCGAGTCATCTGAGTCCTCAAGACTCCAGATGTTAATTACTCCACTAATTATCATGAGCCACTAATTGCTATACCCCCAAAAGGCAATTAGTCCCGAGCAAATTACGTTAACACAAATACTGACAGACTCTGACAGTTCCTCTCCCACTACGTGAATTCATGATGAGAAGGCTAATTACATAATTAGCTAGAGTGGTCAATTAGTTGTCACATGGACAATTAATTGCTCCCGAGATGTATCTCACTCAAGCTCAACACTGTTCTCCCATAACAGCTCTCACTCACTCAACAATAAGTGTGCACCTTTTATCCCGTTAATTACCCTTTAATTAACTCACTGAATCATTAAGTCCTTGACACAACTTAAAGAAATAAAGTAACCCCAGTGTTACATAGGTCACACAACAATGGCATGCAACAACACAAATGCACTGCCCACATACGGTTGCGGCTACTGCAACTCGTTAATTACTGTGCCCACACAATAATGACACACGGTTGTGCAACAACAAGAGTATACCAATATTACTGCCCCACGTTATCTTGCAACCGTTGCAAAGGACTACTGTGAGCACACACTTAACTCAGCAAGGCAATTAACAAATCAATTACCTGCTCTCATTAAGTACTGTGAATTCCCCTGAATAATCCTAGAGATCCCTTAAACCATCAACACAGCTCCTAGGGCAATAATATTGTATACCTGATAACAATACTGCACAAACCTGCAACATAATGATGCCGTCAGCATACCCCACATGCTAATGACATCATTAGGCAATCAGTCAGCAATCACATTTACTGACTCACCACACAACATAGTACATAAAACATGCAAATGAACACATAGAAATGGCATTCACATAATCAATGAAAATTATATCACCAGGTAAATGTATCTCTAACTACACACACCTCAGGGTATCCACTGACATCCCTGCACCACTGGCCTGCCTACCTCTACAATGATTATAATTTCACATGCTGGTACTCCATAGCACTAATCCAGTCTGACCGATTATATAGAATCTACAACTGGATCATTTATATGGTAAATCTCTACACTGACTGGTTACATACCCGAGTCAGTCTACACACTTATATATAACTATTTACATCTACAGTGTGGTACCGTGTACAACATCCATCTCCAGGTACATCCCAACCAGTCACCTGGACGACAGTACAGACAGCTGTCTCACAGCTGCTTCCTCACTGTAACCACATTTATTGTACTCACGGCATCCTTAAATCTTCAACAATCCTTTCCCTGGTCACTACCTCTCTGGCTGTAAACACCTAGCTCGCTCCTCGTGCGAGGTGTGGCCCTCGAATGTCCAGGGAAGGTGGCCAAACATGTGGCCACCTCGTGGCCCTAGGGGGTGGCCACGGGTAGCGCATGACGTCATAGCACCCCACCCGGGCTGAGCTGGTGTGGGGGTGGGGTGGGGTTTGGCCACGCGGGTGACCTGGAGGGGGCCCTCCCCCCCCCCTGGCGGCTGGCCAAGGTGGGTGGCGCGGGTGGCCCCCAACTGACTGGCTGACGCCCACCCGCATACACACGTGGATGGGAGATCACCACACTCCCATTAAACCAGCATGCTCGCTCATACACTCGGGTAACAATGGCCGGCGGCGTCACCACACGGACACCGCCAGGTGGAGTTCAAAGTATAACAGGGGCCTGTAATATCACCACAATTACATTAGGAGGCCCTGCCCATTATTCCACCAATTGTCCATTGTCCATTTACTCTAGACAGAATACTCAAACCCGAGGGACGAGGGATCAATCTGATACACCATGAGGCCAGCTGCCTCATGGGTTAACACTCTAACTGTCTCTTAGTTTGTCACATCGGCCCCAATTTCACGCAAATTGGGCCTTGACACAACCCAGGATGGCAGGAGTGCCATCCACGCTGAATAACAAGGGAATGACACAGCGATTAACGGGGGTGGAGGTGTGTGGGAACCGACCTGTGAGATTTATATTTATTTAATTTATATGAATTTATATTTACGTTAATTTATATACTTCGATAGCAATTTGTATAATGTTAAGTGGACTGTATTTCTGCAATAATCTCAATCTCACAAATCGATCCTCTACACATTAGGGGGGGTTATTAAATTAATATATATGCAGCCAATCAAACTACAGTATTAACTACACATTATTAAACATTGAAGAGGTTCCTTATCTTATAGTACAGCAGACTAGTCCACCAGGTATAACTAGGGTGTAGACACCAAATTATCCTCTTTGAGGTAGCTTCCATATCACCCAGTAACTGGTGCACAAATCTTGCTTCCTCGTCTTGACCTGTCAAAAGTGCGCTAGCTGTGAAGCCAGAATCCTATATATGACAAGTATTTCAGAGAAACTGTACATGGAACATTGAAGACCTGGCTTAATTACCTTTAGTTTGAGGCTTCCACGTGCTCTAACCGGGTCACCCTATATCCTGACATTAATGGCCATAAATGAATGATAAACGGGTTTCGGATAGACACTTAACTTGAATTTGTAGACAGCGTGTTGACAATGGTACACCTTTGGGTTCCATAACACTACGTCCAAGTAAAATTAACAGGAGCCGAATTTGCTCCTGTGTGAGCCTCTGGTCTCGTATAAACCATGGCTGTTTAACACTCCATACTATTGACGTTACTGGCCGACATTGTCCAGAATGATAGGAACCGAATTTGCTCCACACGTCTCGGAGGTGACACAACAATGGCTCCCTCCTTCCTCCCTCTGACGCCTGGCCTACTTTGTCCAGATTTCAGAACGTGATAGAAGGGTCACATTTACTCTACTTTAATATTGATAATTAGTTAATTTATATAAGATGTTTTTATGATGGTAAAGTCCAAAGACTAATGTATTTAAGAATAATTCCCACCATAATAGGTGGTGAATTATAATAGTATGTGGTGATGATATCCCGTTTTCTTTAGACGGAAATTCCACTACAAGTTACGTTTTCTATGGGTAACTTGTTGGTAATACAGCTATTATCTGTATGATTATTAAATGGTGTCGGATTTTCCGACATAATTCCCCAGGGGGCTGCTCACGGGTCGAAGTCCTATTTAGAACAGACAAACACCGATACTCCTCCTTCGTATTATTAGATTAATTTGATGTTAGTAGTTAGTAATCACACATTTGTGTGTCTGTTCGTACAGGACGGATGTCCCGTACTAGAGTTGCAGGGGTTAGAAGTCTAATGCGATTTCATTTCTCTGTCAACTCTTGAAAGGCTAATATTCAAGCCTAATTACATATTATTTAACCCAGAAGACTGAATGTGATCAAGTACTACAGTCAAGTATGATTCAGGGACTGCAGTGAGATCAGTGACATTAGATATAACTTGAAGTTTCTTCAGGTAACTGGTCACTGATATATAAACACTGAGGCCCATGGAATACATCTTGATTAAATAATAAATGTATCAAATCAGTCATCAGATTTACTGGGGTTTAATTTAATTAATTGATTCAGAGGATTGAATAGCTCATCATTAAAGTAAAGTATGGTTCTGAGACTGCAGTGGGTTCAGTGACATTGGTCGCAGTGACTTGTAGCTGTTTTAGGCTACTGTTCACTGATTTGCCACTGAGGCCTCATGAACTCATCTCCAGCTTTATATGATGATACTAACATCAACCTCTGTTAGTATAGTCAGCTGTAATCTCCTTAGTATAATGCTACTGGAGAAATATAATCAGCTGACAAATTTAGATTTCTACTGGTATTGTTTATCTGCAGGCATAGGTCTCCTCAGGCTTGATACTGGGCCTGAGAGTAATTTACCTCCTGCAGAGTTTAACATGGTTATACCCTGATATTTAGTAGGGCTACCAATGAATCGATGGCAATAGTCTGTCCCTACAAGGAGACCGAAGTCGGTAAGGTGATCAGACTTAATATTATCTGCCAATTTTATTCCTCTATTTCTCAGGAATTTGGCTGTTGCTCTCAGACCTTGAACTTGTAGGTCTACTGGTATTTTGTCCACCACAATGGCTTGTACTCGACAGACGTACCTGCCTAAACGTACTGATGGTTGTACCACCTGGTAGACTTGAGGTCCTGCATCTGTTACAAACCCTGAGATGTTGAATGACATCTGGGCTACAGGCCTTAATTGTAATTCATCTGCCAACTTTTTAGTGATATATGTTCTTTGGGATCCTTGGTCAAACAACCCACGGGTATGGACCTTGGCCCTCTTATTCAGGATGGTAATTTGGGCAGTAGGCAAAGTCGTATTACCTTTAAACTTTGCCGATTGGACACTGTTTGTTTGTTGCACCTTGCAGTACTGTACTGTGGTGGGAATGCTATCTTCCACCTTGGGGTTTGGAGACGTTGTTTTGGTGTCTCTGCACAATGCTGCATGGTGCTGACCTTTGTTACACCTATTACAGGTGTGTAATTGGGTATCACAATCCTTGATGTTATGTTTCCTGAGGCACCTCGTGCAATGTTGCAAATCTTTGAGTCGCTCAACACGGGCGTCACTATCAGGAAAATTAGAGCAGTGGTATATTGAATGTGTCTCATTGCAGAACAAACATGTTCCATAGCTTCCAGTACCCTTTGGTGTCACGTTCTTGGGTGACACAGTAACTATAGGCTTGGAGGGTCCCACTGCATATACGCCCACACTGCCACTGTTCCACTTTGGTGTTGAATTACATTGTCTAGATTGATTTGGAGTACCTTTGGTACTCTGTGGTTTACTATTATTGGTTTCTGAGGGTTTACTTGGTGGTCTTAATTTGTCATGTGTTCGTAATTGATGAACTACTGACTTTAAACCTTCAGATATTTCATTCATGGATAAGATGCTTTTATTGTAATGAGCACTTATTTGTCTCAGTATGTCCCTAGGTATTTTCTCCTGGACAATTATTTTCAAGACCCACTCAGCCCCGTTTGTATCTGCTGTCAGGCTGAGGGCATTGATCAATGATTCTACCTCCAGCTTGAAGACTTGGAGTGAATCAGCTGAAGCCTCCGGTGGGGGTAAATGCAACAGCTCATGAACTAAATGTGATGTTCTTACTTCTGGATCAGCATAATTATCCTTGAGGAGTTTTACTGCCAGATCATAGCCGTCATTAGTTAATCTCAGATGGGATACTACTGTTTTAGCCTCACCTGATAATTGACCTTGCAAATATGAGAATTTACTACTCTTTGGTAAAGATTGTTTTGAGTCTACAAGGTCAACGAATTTGTTCCAAAATTCGTCCCAATCTTCCTCATCTTTTCCTGAGAAAGTGGGTAAATTAATTGGAGGGAGTCGAGCTTCTGCTTGACTCGTATTAGATGCAACTGTTGTTGTTGTTGCTGTTGCCTTGTTCTGTGCAATTAATTTGACATAAGGCTGTAACGTGGCCTGAGTGTGATCTTCATAATTCGCAAGATCAACCATAATGTCGTCTATTTCTGTTTCTGATAAATTAGTGTTGGCAAGTTCAGCCACATATGTTGCTATTTGACATTTGATTTGCTCAAATTTACCTGCAGCTGCTTGATAATAGCTTTCCAGGTCAGCATAATCAACTATTGATTGTTGTGACAAATCTTCACATTTCTTGATCTGTCTTGTTAAGTGGCCTTTAAGACCTGCAAGGGTTCTTTTCATTCTCCCTGCATTATCCATCCTGGCTAGTTGGTGAAGCCTTGTGGGGCTTGTACTTGGGCTGCTCATAATACTGAACAAACACTAATGGTAGCCTAGGGTAAATTCTGAACTCACTAGGCAATAATCCTACCTCTTCTAGAGGTTAGCACTTAAAATTAATACACATTATATATATACAATCATACACACTAATGATTTGAGTGATAAACCAGTGTCACTGGAAGTACCTTTAGGTTAGCTCTTCTATATCACCCTAGGATGGTAGAGACACTAATTAATCACTCAAAGGTGTAATGATCATAAGTAAATTATTATATATACAACTCAATTCGAGTTGATAAAAATTACACCCAAAATAGGGTCTGCACCATTCATTAATGGTGTTAGGTTATTCAATATAGTACAACTGACTATGGTAATAATGGGACTAGGATGAACGATAATAGTTCAACTAGTCATATCCTACCCTGTTGTGGGTTGGCAATTAGTAAATATTATACTGTGATCACTAGTGCAATATATATTAAATGATTCTCTATTTTGGAGAAATAATATACACAATTATTGTTAATAGCCTCTTAATTAGCCTCTATGAAACTTCTAATATTATCTAGAAGTATTAAATATTATTATTGACCTCGCGAAATAAACTCCACAAAATTCGTAGATAATCTCTCGCGAAATGTAACACCACGAAATCCGTGAACAATCACGCGACACCACAGCCACTACTTTGGCTAGCTTCAATATTAGCGCTGTCATTTCACGAAATAACACACCACCAAATATCTGTGGGTGTGCATGAAACCGCTGACGAAGCTGAACTCCGCTGAGGGAGGCTCCTGAGCTCCCTCGAGGCTACGCTGCCGTCTTGACTGCTGGCTTTGTTTAAATCACACTGCACTAGTATATTTAATGAATCCACTGGTTAACTGGTTCATCCGGTACTAAGATGACCAAATGTGGGTTCATAGGACCAAATAATCCGTCATCCGGTTCGAAGATGACCAAATAATGTGGGAACCGACCTGTGAGATTTATATTTATTTAATTTATATGAATTTATATTTACGTTAATTTATATACTTCGATAGCAATTTGTATAATGTTAAGTGGACTGTATTTCTGCAATAATCTCAATCTCACAAATCGATCCTCTACACATTAGGGGGGTTTATTAAATTAATATATATGTATGCAGCCAATCAAACTACAGTAATAGCTACATACATTGATGAGGTTCCTTATCTTATAGTACAGCAGACTAGTCCACCAGGTATAACTAGGGTGTAGACACCAAATTATCCTCTTTGAGGTAGCTTCCATATCACCCAGTAACTGGTGCACAAATCTTGCTTCCTCGTCTTGACCTGTCAAAAGTGCGCTAGCTGTGAAGCCAGAATCCTATATATGACAAGTATTTCAGAGAAACTGTACATGGAACATTGAAGACCTGGCTTAATTACCTTTAGTTTGAGGCTTCCACGTGCTCTAACCGGGTCACCCTATATCCTGACATTAATGGCCATAAATGAATGATAAACGGGTTTCGGATAGACACTTAACTTGAATTTGTAGACAGCGTGTTGACAATGGTACACCTTTGGGTTCCATAACACTACGTCCAAGTAAAATTAACAGGAGCCGAATTTGCTCCTGTGTGAGCCTCTGGTCTCGTATAAACCATGGCTGTTTAACACTCCATACTATTGACGTTACTGGCCGACATTGTCCAGAATGATAGGAGCCGAATTTGCTCCACACGTCTCGGAGGTGACACAACAATGGCTCCCTCCTTCCTCCCTCTGACGCCTGGCCTACTTTGTCCAGATTTCAGAACGTGATAGAAGGGTCACATTTACTCTACTTTAATATTGATAATTAAGTTAATTTATATAAGATGTTTTTATGATGGTAAAGTCCAAAGACTAATGTATTTAAGAATAATTCCCACCATAATAGGTGGTGAATTATAATAGTATGTGGTGATGATATCCCGTTTTCTTTAGACGGAAATTCCACTACAAGTTACGTTTTCTATGGGTAACTTGTTGGTAATACAGCTATTATCTGTATGATTATTAAATGGTGTCGGATTTTCCGACAAGGTGGCAGGCTGCCACCTCCACCCAGCTACGTCTTCTCCAGCTAGCTGCCCAGCTCAAACTGACGATTTGGCGGGCTAAGGGAACTCAAAATGCCCATATCTCCCTCCCCCCCCACTTCCTTGTCTTGACCAATCAGCACAAAGCCGGCACAACTCCATGGTGCCGCTTCCAATAACAGCTGCTCGCAGCAAAACTCAGCTAGGAGCAGAGATGCCTAAACCAATCACAGGCCTCCCTCACCCTCAGGCGTCCCGTGACATCACAAGGAGGGGGAGGCCTAAAGACAGTGGAGCAATGTCTCACATGGTGGGGGGGGGGGGGCAACGTGAACCCCACTGTCCCCACCACCTCTAATGGTTGGGAGAGTCAAGTACCTACCCACACCACTTCACTCTCAACTCCCATCCTATTTCACAGAAACAGGAAAATTTCTGTAATTCTCTCTACAGAGCAATCACAGACTTGTGACTAGTCTTAAATGATAGTCCATAACAAGAGCTTTCATCCAACACCCCACAAGTGTATGTTAGTTTGAAAACTTCTTGACTAGAGTCCCTAGAGCGACTAGCCTAATCTAGAAAACTAGGAAAACTAGCTGAGGGAATCTACATTCCCTCACATTCGTACTGCTTTTGCTGCGAAGACCTCCTTTGTTGCCTTCCTTTTTTGGTCTGGAAAAGGCTTACGACACCACATGGCGATATCATTTTCTGTCTCAACTTCATTCTTTTGGCTTTTGTGGTAATCTCCCTCTCTTTTTCCAAAGCTTCCTTTCTCGTCGTTCCTTTCGAGTGAGACTTGGTACCATTCTCTCTGCCTCTTTTCAGCAATACGAGGGTGTGCCTCAAGGTAGTGTTCTGAGCACTACTCATTTTCTGGATGCCCTCGATGGTCTCCTTTCCTCTCTTCCTTCTGGGGTCTTCTCCGCTCTCTATTTCGACGATCTGTACCTTTGCTGTCAGGGTGATGATTCGCCTTTCTTTCAACGGCGGCTTCAACTTGCAATTGATGCCGTGTCATCTTGGGCCACCGATCACGGTTTCCGGTTCTCTACGTCTCAGACTTGTGCTATATCTTTTGCTCGGAAACGTGTCGTTCTTCGTCTCTTTTGGTCGCTTTATGGTTAACCCCTTGTGTACAAGGATTCCGCTAAGCATTTGGGGTTAAACTTTGACACTCGATTGTCTTGGTCGCCCCATATCTCTTACCTGCAAGTTGCATGCTCTAAGGTCCTTAACCTCCTTAAGGTTTTGTCACATACTTCTTGGAGAGCAGATAGGCGCACTCTCCTCGCTTTACATTCCTCTCTCGTCCTGTGTAAACTCGATTATTGTTGCCCTGCTTACTTGTCTGCTTCTCCTTCTACTCTTCGCAGTCTTGATGCTTTAAACCGTACTGGGTTGCGCCTCAGCTCTGGTGCCTTTCATTCGATTCCCGTCCTCAGCTTGTATGTTGACACTGGCTTCCTATATCTCCAGGAACGTCGTGATCACTACTGTCTTCGCTATCTTGAGCAGTCCGTGAAATATCCTTCCCCTCGCCTCTGTCATGCTTTAACTTTTACCCCTTCTGTGGTTCCTGTTCCTCTTTACCCCCTCCCTCTTTCTGTCCGGTTATCACGCTTACAGGATTCTCTTTCCGTTCGTATTTCTAATATTTCTCCTCGTGTTGTTCCTTCCTTGCTCCCGTGGAGAGTCCCCCTTCCGAAAGTTTGTACATCCTTAACCCGCATCACTAAAGTTTTTACTCCTTCTACGGTTCTGAAATGCCTTTTCCTTGAACACTTTTCTTCGCACTCCCTCTCCGTTTCCATCTTCACCGATGGGTCTAAGCCTGCGGACGGTGTAGGCTACTCTATTGTTTTTCATGACAGCACTTATACGTGTCATCTACCTCCGGAAACTGTCTACCTCCGGAAACTGTTTAGCGCGCAGGACTCGTAATTCTGTGGCGCGGGTTCGATTCCCGCACGAGGCAGAAACAAATGGGCAAAGTTTCTTTCACCCTGAATGCCCCTGTTACCTAGCAGTAAATAGGTACCTGGGAGTTAGTCAGCTGTCACGGGCTGCTTCCTGGGGGTGGAGGTCTGGTCGAGGACCGGGCCGCGGGGACACTAAAAAGCCCCGAAATCATTTCAAGATAACCTCAAGAAACTAGTATCTTCAAAGCGGAACTTTATGCTTTATGCTTTATGATTTCTCGTTGTCAATCTTCCTTTGTAGTTGTCATTGACTCTCATAGTGCTCTCGTGGCTCTCGGGTCTTTTAATCCAGTCCGTTTGTTCCAGAGTGGTTGTCGAGATTCAGCAATGGCTGTTTCTTATTTCCAGTAAATTTAAGTCAGTTGAGTTTTGCTGGGTTCCCAGCCATATTGGTGTCTCATTAAATGAACGTGCAGATGCTGCCACTAGGGAAGCTGTCCGCTCTTGTCCCATCTCCTGTAAAGGTATTTCTTATTCCGACTTTTACCCAGTTATTCATTCCTTCGTCCTTACCCGTTGGCAGGGTTTTTGGTCTTCTGTTACTGGAACAAACTGCGTACTCTTAAGAGTAGTGTGTCCTCATGGCCATCCTCCTGCCACTGTAACCGGCGATGGGAAACAGCTCTGGCGAGGATGCGAATTGGCCATACATGCTTTTCTCATGGTCACTTAATGGAGTGCCGTCCCTGCTCCTTATTGTCCAAATTGCATTGTCCCTCTTACGGTCGTGCATATTCTTGTTGAATGTCCTGACTTCCAGGACGAGCATGTGTCTTGTTTTCCGAGTGTCCCCCGCGGTCGCTTGTCCCTCGATAGAATTCTTGGTGAATCGGATACTTTTGATATTGTTCTCCTTATGTGTTTCTGTTCTCGTATTGGCATCCTTGGTGATATTTAGAGCCCTCTGATTATTCTGCACATTTGATGGTGCTACATAGCCTTCTTGGTTTGGTGCCTTCTTTTGATAATTACTTACTTGCCTATGAGTACCCAGAGCATTAGTTCTAATCCTCTTCATGGATCATACTGATTTTCTCATATTTTATAATATAATTTTCGAAACCAGAGAGACTCCTCTGTTTGATTGAGGATATACAAGGGCATCAGCATAGACCGATGACATTATATGGCCGGGAACCACATTTGACACATTTTAAACAAGAAGTACTCTCGTATGCACGTTCATTATCATGATAAAACCATTGAAAATGTTCGGCCCACATTATTAGAATAATCTCTTGCTTAATATGTAGTTTTAGTATCTATTTATTTACTTTAAATTATTTCATATGGATACCGTAATTCCTTAATGTGTGTTAACACCATCTGCAGCCACTCAAGCACTCAGCTAGATGTGGTTTTCCCCTCATCTAACTAATTCCCATGACTCAAGAGGTCTTCTGACAAATCCTATATTCCATTTTCTTATGTGTGTAACGTTAGGTGGCTTCTTCAGGTGAGTGAGCGAGAGCAGGCGGCGGTGGACGCCTGGCTGGCGTCAGGGAAGCCTTTCCACGTGATGCGGGATCACCCAAAACATGGTGTGCCTATCTTGGGTGGGACTTGGGCAGCTCGCTGGGACCAAGACATAATAAACGCCCGCGAACTCATTACCATCAGGGACCTCATGCTCAGGGAAGCTGTTGGCACCTCCCGTTATGGAGAAGATCAAACCATTTTAGAAGTCAGTACATTATACATTCACTTATAATGTAGTGTGGATTCTTAAGTGTAACACATTAAGCAAATGCATACTATGCAATTCTAATTAGCAGCAAAGAAATTTGTACAATTACAATTATTATTTTGTAATGTGTCTGTTAGCAAGATTATTAAGTTTACAAAAGACTCTGGAGTGCCATGTTAAATTTTGCTAAAGGTTGACACATTAATTCAAGTGCGTACATGAGGTGTATAAATGTCCTGACGGCGTCTGCTGAAGGAACACAAATACAATGATGTCTGTTAACGTTGAAGAAATACCCCTAATACTGAAATAGCTAAACCTGCCACCCATACCCACGAGATGCCTTCTTCATCTCTCACAAAATGTCATTTTGACACAGAATCGTCAAGTTTCCCAAAACATGATATTGAATTTAGTTTAAACAGAATTTCTTTCGCCAGTTGATCTCAGTTTATCTGGAGAGTCATTCATGGCTCGATCCTCTTCTTGAAAAAGTTCAACATATACCTTGCTATAATTCCGTTAGATCTACCTAAATATGTTGCAACTTTATAATACCAAGAATTGAATCACAGACGAGAAAATATTTATCGAACTAATTGAGGACTTTATTTTACTTCAATAATTGTTTTTACATTAAAAGAATTAACTATTATTCAACAAAAAGAATGATAACAGCAAATTGAACGGTCAGTTGTAATAGTAGTAACATGCAGTGGCTCCTGGGAAGACTATGTTGATATTATTGTTTGTGCCATGGTGTGGACGGTGTCTTTGGTTCCTTAGTTGACTCAGTGTTCCTTGAGAGACTAGACAAGGAAGGAGTCTCAACATTAAGTGTGCTGCCTTAATTTATCTGTTGATTGAATTATATTTTATTACTAATGGTAAAATTAATTGAATTATAACACACATGGACTAATATCAGTAATATTGTTATTTTAGTCTATTCTTTTAATTCTGGTATTTTGTCACATATGAATTATATTATAAACAATGACAAGATTGGTTATTTAATTCTTTATTAATGTGAATTAATCTATTGAAAAATGTGTACTTTAATATCTTTAAAAAACAGCAATATATTTCACTTATTTATTAACCTTATTTATTTGGGGGGAGACGGTCGGCCGAGCGGACAGCACACTGGACTTGTGATCCTGTGGTCCTGGGTTCGATCCCAGGAGCCGGTGAGAAACAATGGGCAGAGTTTCTTTCACCCTATGCCCCCTGTTACCTAAACACCCACGTACCTTAAATAGGTACCTGGGTGTTAGTCAGCTGTCACGGGCTGCTTCCTGGGATTGGAGGCCTGGTCAAGGACCGGGCCGCGGGGGACAATAAAAAGCCCCGAAATCATTTCAAGATAACTTCAAGATAAAACAGACTGTTTGTAGGTTATAGGTTAGGTAACTCGGGGTTGCCCAGGATCTGTCCGACCCACGGACTCCAAGTGTACTAGTTCATCTAATATTTTCAAGGACGAATTTCCTTTAGACTGAACTTTAACTATTCTCAAAATGCTCTGACTGTATTTCACTTATTTATTAACCTACTTAAAAAAAATTAATCGGCTGGTAAGTAATTTACTTACTGAGGTGGGCTTGTAAGGCCATGGTAGTAACCACAGCTGCAATATAATTGGATTAGTGGTACAAATAAATTTTATCCACATCTTTAATAACATCGCCAACCTCCCTTATTTTTAAAATGTTATATTACAGGTGCGGAGCTTTCAGTCTATTTGCTCAAGACTTAGCCCCTCCTGATGGGCATGAGCTTTGTAGGAGGTTCTCATTTGTTGTTGAAGTGGTGTAATGGCGTCTGTTGGCTCCGTCCTGTTGCGTCCGGTGTGGCTCATTTCTGTTTCACTATTATTCTCTATATTTCACACACCTATCGTTCCTAAACAGTGTGTAATTCATATAGTTCTATATTTAGTCTAAGTCACCATACAAAGGTCCACGGATATATAAAACAGCTGAAATTCAGCTTGTAAGACTGCTGTGTGCCTTCGTTGTGGTGAGGGAGAGTTTACTGACTCGGTCCACCCCATGCCCATCCAGATGGCGTCCCTGATGTGGATGTATGGCGCCTAGTTTGATTTAAACATTGATTTCATTCTCCTTTTTAACAAACGTATCTGGTTAAAGAGTTATTTATGGTTTATTGGTATTTATTTTAGAGTATTACCATGATCATGATAATCAAATGGCACCTGGTATCACTATAAATGTTTTGGTAAGGAACCCTTAAGATGCCTCCCTTGTTTAAGACCGGTCGGGAATCTATTTACCGGTTGGTTGACAGTTGAGAGGCAGGACCAAAGAGCCGAAGCTCAACCCTCACATGCACAACTAGGTGAGTACATCACAAAATGGTGGTCATTTGCACTCTCTGTTCTGGGAGGGATTGACTTGGGTCAACAAATAGCTATGCATAGTTTATGTGCTCTCTCATAAACGATGTACTATAACACACACATGTTATACTATGTTTATGATAGAAATTTTCCACATCGGTGGCGGTAATTGACGGCTCGGAGTCCATTATTTAGGAGAGACACTAGACAAACTTTTGCAAAGTTTACTCCCCATCGTTTCGAACGTACAAACGCAAATTTTGTTTGCATGTTTGAACTACTGTCCATAGGGGATAGATGTCCCGTACTTGGGTCTGTGGATCGACATGTGTTGATATTGGTGGTTGCCCAGGATCTGTTCGACCCATGGACTCCAAGTGTATTAGTTTCTCTAGTATTTTTTAGGACGAATTTCCTTTAGACCGAACTTTAACTATCCTCAAAATACCCTGACTGTCTGGGTGGACAAATATGACTTTACTTAACAGCCAATCTGACTTTGATCCATCACTGTCCATCAGGACAATATCACCACGTTGTATGTTTACTTTGTTATATGGGGAACTATAGCCCTATTATGGTGCTGTTCCATCTATGTATTATGTTGGGAAGAAAGTTTAACTTCTTGTCTCAACTCACTATCAACCCCTGTATGAGAGCTCTGACATTCTCATCTGGTAAGGAAGATACTGGAGTCAGTGGTCCACTGTATTTTAAGTGGGCTGGACCTATTGGTACAGGTTGAATAGTGTTACCTTACATGTATGTCAACGGCCAACTACTTATTCTCGTTTTAAGTTGGATGAATTTCCATTTGCATTGTCTTTGTAGTGCATTACAGGCTACAGGATGTAAACAGATTTTCCATAAAGATTTATGGATTGTAGCAACCAATGTAGAATGTTAGCAAACCAAGTTAACTCCGTTATCTGAGATCAACAGTTTAGGGAATGATCGGAGTGCGTCGAATCTATGGAAAACCTGTATAAATGAGCAGTCACATCAGGTGTCACTTCTAATGAAATGCCCTAGCAGTTGCATAGGTAAATAAACAAATATGCGCCTCTATCGGATGTCCATATTGTGTATCTGTAAGAGAAATTGCCCCTGTGTAATGTACTCCACTTGTTTCGAAGGGATGTGTATGTGTGCAACTTTCTATTTATGGAGCGGAGGTGGACCAAGGTAAGGGCAAACTCTCGTATCGTACATTCGACTTATCATAGAGTTCTTCAGGATGCTTGTTAAAGACTGTCATCCCTAAGGATTCCAGTATTGTTGTCTCAGTTGTTTCGTGGAATCTAACACTCCTCCACAATTATTGAAGTATTGATGCATATCCAGCACAATCAACCTTCTGATCCAATTTTTTTGGGTAAGGATGCGCTGTTTCTTGGTTTATATCTGCATGTTCAGTCTATGTCGGAAATTTCGACACTATTTACTAACTTTCAATACAATATGCAGGAAATATTTCTGCTGATTTTGTATTACATGAATTAATCAAATTATCTTAGTTACTCATTAAAAAAATAGAATTGTGGAATTTTTCCCCTGAAAAACGAGGATGTAATTACCACATCACCAAATTTAAATTCACCAGCAAATTATTTTGTGAATTCATCTTAAAACACAAGTCTGGAGAACAAAATAGATTAAAAGTATATTCCATGACTGGATCTAATTATATCATAAATAAAACCAAGGTCTCCCTCCCATTGTCGATAAAAGACAGAAAATTGATCCAATCTCTCGACGTGTTGCTTGATCGGGGAGGGAGGAGGAGACACATTAATTATCAACATCAAGTCTTGCCTGTGAGCACACTCGCATAAGATACACAAAAATTTCCCACTAATCAAAGTAAAGCAGGATGCCAAATCTCTTATAATCAGCACACCTTTATTAGTAATAGGGAAGTGTTTTATATCTGTTTGACTATTATTAATGTACATTTATGGCCATATTTAGTATATTATATCAAGTGGTTAGAATACATGGCAAGCCACCTGGAACGGGTAAGCTTAAATTAACTCAATGAATTCTCCATTATATCTTGCTTCTGATATAGCTGTCATATATTGGTTATTGTTTATTACTATGTGACAGTTTGACAGGTGAAAGTGAAGGGGAGGAAGACACTACTGGCTTTTTCCAGTATTTTGTACATTTATGTTTTGTCAGAGGAGATTTGTGTGCCCTTTTTCTGCACTCTGTTGTTGTGTCCTCAGACGGGTGACAACTGTCTTTAAGCCATCAAATATCTCTTGTAGAGATAATAAGTTCTTTCTGTATTGTGAACACATTATTGCCAATATTTCTTTGGCAATAATGTCGTCTGTCGAGTCTAAATTCGCAATT
This sequence comes from Procambarus clarkii, assembly GCF_040958095.1. NCBI lineage: Eukaryota > Metazoa > Arthropoda > Malacostraca > Decapoda > Cambaridae > Procambarus > Procambarus clarkii. Next base: position 34,238,011 of record NC_091151.1, read on the forward strand.
ACGGCTCTCATTTCCCCTTTAAGCTGGCATTTTAAATATGAGAACTTATTTACCTTGGTTATAGATGCCTTTGAATTTATGTATCAAAAAGCTGCCAGAAATCGTCCCAGTTTCCCTCATCTAACCCAATAATGGTGGGTAGACTGCTTGGGAAGCTGGGGTTGTGATGGCATTAAATTTTGCGCAGCAGCTGTAGTTGCGTTAGTATTTTTATATTGTGCAAGCATGGCTGTGATTAAATCTAATTTGGCCTGAGTATCATCTTCATACTGGCTCATGTTGTCCGTAAGAATAATCATATCTGCACCTGCTGTTTTACCATCTAATAATGCAGTGAAGTAAATCTTTACTTGTCTATTGACTTGCTCAAATTTGGCTGTGGACACTTGGCAATATGTGTCCAGTTGTATATAGTCAACTGGTGTTTGTATAGACAAATCCTTTACATTTCTTGATCTGTCTGGTTAAATAACCTTTCAGATCTGCTAACTTTCTGTTATGTGTTTTTATAGTAATCATGGATGATGACTAGCTGGCTATGCTCATGGACCCAAAAAATACTTACCCTAAGGCTTAGTATTCACCTAGTTGTATTCACCTAGTTGTGTCTGCGGGGGTTTGAGCTTTGCTCTTTTGGCCCGCCTCTCAACTGTCAATCAACTGTTTACTAACTACTTTTTTTCCCCACACCACACACACAGACACCCCAGGAAGCAGCCCATGACAGCTGACTAACTCCCAGGTACCTAATTACTGCTAGGTAACAGGGTCATTCAGGGTGAAAGAAACTTTACCCATTTGTTTCTGCCTAGTGCGGGACTCGAACCCGCGCCACACAATTACGAATCCTGCACGCTATCCACCAGGCTACCAGGCCCCGATGTAGTGTAGTTAATAGTGTAACTGTTTGTGTGTATATATGTCAGTGAGTATGACCACAGTGTCTTCGTTGTAGTGATGTAGGGTTGGAGAGTTTAAAGATGCAGTCTGCCCCACACCCACCCTAGATGGCATCGCTGATGCAAATTTATAGTGCCCAGTTTGTTTTAAACATTGATTTTATACTCCTGCTTAACAAACGTGTCTGGTTAAACAGTTATTTATGGTTTATATGTATTATTTTAGAGTATTAACATAATAATTAAATGACTCTTCGTATTACTTGTCCTAGTAAGTCTTCCTGGTTTAACACATCACAAAATGGTAGTCATTTGCTGACTAAACTCTCTGTTCTGGGAGGGCTTGGCTTGGGTCTAAAAGTAGCAATACCTGGTGCATGTACTCTCGTATAGACCACGTACTATAACTCAGACATATTATACTATATCTTTGGTGGGAATTATCTACCTTAATTATGTACATTCTTGACACTCTTAGAGAAGACTGTGGCCGGTGATGAAGGGTCGGGTGCTGGCCCACGACAGTTACACCTGCCCATAATTATGTCCGTTGCTTACCCCTCAGAGAAGACTGTGGCCGGTGATGAAGGGTCGGGTGCTGGCCCACGACAGTTACACCTGCACAAGTTTCCCAGGAAGTGTTCCCTGGCCCACGCAGCGGGTGGACGGGTTCTTCGTGGGGTCTCCCAGGTGTGTTAGTGTGTATACTGACCTATTTCTTTTAAAGTACAAAGCTTTTGCTTTTGAACTCCCCTTTTCCAGCAGTTGGTTGTTCAATGAAGTGACCTAACAACCTAATTCCTATCATGTCTACATTCAAAATTATCAATGGACTTTGTTTCTATAATCTGCTCATTTAGTTCTTTCCATTTCCCTTCTACTCTAATGCTAACACCAATATCTCTCTGCTTCATCTGTTTCTCAAGCTTCCAACTTGTGCTGTTGTTATTCACTGTGAACATCTTCTTTTCTACCCTGTCAGAACCTTCAAGTACTTTCTAGTATGTCTGTTGTGAAGTACTGAGTCAAAGGTGTTTTGGCAGCCTAAAAATATGTATTCCCCGCTGCTTAACCTTTTTTAGCTTTATCTTAATTTCGTTACTTTATTATCGAGCTCAAGTTAGGTCGTAAGGCATGATTTTTCCTTATTTAAAGTCACGTTAGTGCTAGTTTATATGCCTAATACTCTCTACGTCTTTAATTAATCTTGTTCTTATTATTTTCTGAGTAATTTGCTGGAAGATATTTGTAAGTGACACTCATATAGCTAAGTGCCTCCACCATATTTCTTTTCTCGTATATTGGGACCACAATTGTCATTTCCGCAGATTGTACAACTCTCTTCACAATTGAATCACTAGAGTTGAGAGTTATAGGTACATTGTAACTCCAGTATACCTATGATTGGAGAGAGAAAAAGTTCCTACAATTATAGGTACACTCAAGAGAATATCCTACTGAGAGGACAAGAGGACACAAGTGGAAGCTGGAATCGCAAGTAAGTCTAAGAAATGTAAGGAAATACTGGTACCCTGTACGGGTGGTCAAGAAGTGGAATGCACTCAGAGAAGAAGTTTTAGAAGCCACCTTCATCCTCAACTTTATGGAAAGAGTCGACAAAGACAGTGATTGTTAGAATAGTGAATCTTTATCGCAACGGGTACAACAAGGCTCCTAGACGGGGCATGAAGAGCTAGTCCTCACTTCCCCGTAGTCACTGATTGGCAAGTAATGTGGAGAGAACTTTCATATACCTCCAGGTACTCTAGAGGGAGCTTCACTGTACCTCCAGGTACACTGGAGGGAGCTTCAATGTACCTCCAGGTACACTGGAGGGAGCTTCAATGTACCTCCAGGTACACTGGAGGGAGCTTCAATGTACCTCCAGGTACACTGGTGGGAGCTTCAATGTACCTCCAGGTACACTGGAGGGAGCTTCAATGTACCTCCAGGTACAATGAAGGGAGCTTCAGTGTACCTCCAGGTACATTGAAGGGAGCTTCAATGTACCTCCAGGTACACTGGAGGGAGGTTAAAGTACAGGTCCTAAAAGCGCTACCCAGAATCTGTTTTGCAGATTTATACTTTGTTTAGATTTACCTGTTTAAGCTGAAGTGTTCATACTATAGGAACTATTTAAACCAAAGGAAACAGGAAAATTACCTAGTTCTCATTTTACTATTTATTGAATTGTTTTTTTTACCTGATTTGATGCGTCATATTTCCAAAGAAATACTATTCAAAAGTCACTTTTTTGGTATCAATGAAAAGATCGGGAAAAATTCTATAAAAAATTTAGTTATGTTATTAAATATTTCTTACTGAAGGAGGTTGCCGGCAGTGTCCGGGTTTCTCTCTCTCTCCCTCTCTCTCATTCTCCCTCCATCCAATTATTCCTCCCCTCTTGAATTCTTCCTTGAGGGGCCTCGTAGCCTGGTGGATAGCGCACAGGAATCGTAATTCTGTGGCGCGGGTTCGATTCCCACACGAGGCAGAAACAAATGGGCAAAGTTTCTTTCACCCTGAATGCCCCTGTTACCTAGCAGTAAATAGGTACCTGGGTGTTAGTCAGCTGTCACGGGCTGCTTCCTGGTGGTGGAGGCCTGGTCGATGACCGGGCCGCGGGGACACTAAAGCCCCGAAATCATCTCAAGATAACCTCAAGATCTCAAGATAACCTCTTCACAGTCTCACTTCCCCTCTCTCATTCTCCTTCTCTCCTATTCTCCTCCCCCCTCCCTACATCTCATTCTTCTCTCCTATTCTCTTTCTTTCTTAACCTCACAGTCTCCCTACCATTCTCTCTCTCAGATTCTCCCTTACTCCCTACCTCACACTTCTCCCCCTCATTTTCCATGGTGTTCTCTCCCCGTTGGTCTCTTTGGTTCTCTCTCACAATGAGCAATACAAGATCAAGTAATATTAAATCTGCACTGCATCAACATTATTGATGTTGAGTCAACATTGAATAAAATTGATTGACGTTGAATCAAGGTTATCGGCGTTACATGAACAATGAATCAACGTCATCGACGTTACATGAACGTTGAATCAGAGTAATCGACGTTACATGAACGTGAATCAACGTCATCGTCATTGATTCTACATAAAAAACTTTTTATATAATTTTTTTTTTTTTATAAATACATGAGGTACATCTGCATATGTACAGCTACCCTAGACTATATGAAGTCGAGTACAGTGTGTCAAAAAAGCTAACTACATGATGCTAAAAAATCCCCATCACACAGGATGGTTAGTCACACAGAGGCATGTGATAGGCAGTCTACACTGGCAAACTCCAGATGCATTTTGTGGATATCACCAACACAAGAGTGAGTACGGTAGCAGTGGTAATAAAAGTCCCCATCTCGCAGGATGGTTAGTCATACAGGGCCATATATTTAGCCCTGCACTGGCAAATTATGGGTACACTGTGTGGATATCTTCAAGAATACGAGAGTGAATAAAATAATTGCAAAGCTCCAGGTACCTCATGCCAACTGGTCTGAAAGGTCTAATAATTCGGTGATTCGGTGATGGTGATGTGAGAGATTGTGCCGCAGATCTTGCTCACAGAGTTTGCACCTGGAGTGCTCAGGACTGGAAGATCCGTCACCTGCAGCCACCTGCCACAGGTAACGGTAACCCAACCTGATCCTTACAACCACTGTGTCGCACAGTCTGGTGGACGTTTTGTGCTGTACATAGATATAGGTTTCTGATCTGAACAAATCATAGCTTTTTATACTAGTACTTTCAGGTCATTGGGAGTCAGTAATTTCTTTCCTATCAGATCTGAGTGTTTGAACCAATACAATTTTGACAGCAGAGATGGGGATACCTAGATCTAATTCAACTTCATCTTTGTTACACGCTAATTTGGCTGAAATGTGTCTCATTATGATGGTTTATATTTATGTGTGAAGGTATCCATACAAAGGAGATTTGAGACCCTTTACTCTGTGCAGCAATAAGTCATTTATAATTGGTAGTATGAGGTTCTTACTGTCGATCTTCCAGAAGTTTTCGATTGCTTGAAGAGCAGACTTTGAATCACAAAATATTATTCCTCCTCCAATGTTTTTTAATATACTGGTAGCTAGTTGTAACGCTGCTAGTTATGTTTGTGTAGAGGTAAGTCAGTTGTTTAACCTGACACTGACAGTCTTTGTGCAAATAATGTTTCTATAACACCTACATGCTTCTGCAGTCCGTCCAGTGCTCGTGAGATCTTAGACTCTCGATGGAGGAGGTAATTATTTCGAGTGTGACAGCTTTGAGAAGAGCAAGCTTCTCATTATCTTTCTTGGTGACAGGTGTGTATGGTACTTGAATGGTGGGGTACAGATAAAGAGGAATATCAGAGACAGGTAGATTGCACTTAAAAGGAATGTTGAGTTTAATGAGATTGTAAGCATTGTTTCTCAGCCATTTATCATAAAAGGAGTGAGTTGGTATGTCGGCACCAGTCAAAAGGGTGTTAACGGCACTAAATAATTTGTCTCTGAGCAATGCAGGAGATGTAGGATCTCTCATAACTTTAAGGCAAAAGGTTGTGTTGACTTGCATGATTCTCTCTAGTATGGTTGGAAGCTTCAGTTCTTCCCTCATGTTGATGATTCTTGTGCATCTTGGGGCACCAAGAATTATCCTCATGGCTTCATTCTGTACTACTTCAAGTTTGTCCAACCCAGAGGAGGGGAAATTAATTAAATGCAAAGCATGATAATCAACGAGAGATCTAACAAACATCATATAGAATAGTCTAGCATATTTAATATTGATACCAATATTCTTACCAGTAAGTGTTTTCAATGGTTTTAGTCTTTCTTTTAACCTACGGTGTAGATCGTTTACAATGTCACTGTTAATACCAACTCTAAGGTATTTGTGCCGCCTACACGTTTCAATGTTCTGGTTGTTGACCTTGAAAGTTATAGGGACATGAGTTTTCTCTTGGGGATGGAGAACTCTGGATTTAGTTATAGAGATAACAAGACCACATTCAATGCTTTTTGCAGCGAGTGAATCCAACAGAGCTTGCAGTCTAGTTTGGGAATTTGCAACAATGCATATGTCATCGGCATAACAGATGACGGCTTCGTCAGGTAGTGTGGAAATATCAATTGTTAATTTGTGCATCAGAACGTTGAACAGTGTAGGACTTAGCACTCCACCCTGGGGTGTACCCAACTCAAAGGGTGCACAAAGTTTACTTTTGACCCCCCTTGAAAAGGACTGAGGCGGTTCTGTTAACGGTGCGGTTCAGGTAACCCCTGAGCCATGTCAACAGTCTTCCCTTAACTCCTAGAGA